>NC_056749.1:127196823-127496823 GCF_019279795.1 Protopterus annectens
TAATTTTCTACCTCTGATTGATTAGCTGTGATATTGACTAGTAATGCCTTGCACTGAGAATGAAAGCAAAGCTGTGCAAGTAAAGCAACATTGGGGAGCAGTACACAATCACTAGTCTGATTACTTACATGTCTGTTCTTTTTTAGTGCCTGTAAAATGATAAAAACACTTTTGCGATAATGAGTGCAGGATATATAAATGGTAAGATGTTGAATACAAAAAACTAAGGACCCTGGGGTGGCTGGTCAAAGAGAGTAACCAGAGGCTGCAGACATGCTATATCTTAGTAAAGTGATGCATTCGATAGCTCTGCAGAAAATAGAAGCATGTATGTTGACAGACTACAGCAGTACTTTGAGGCAAGTATAATTTTTAAACGAGAAAGAAAAATTGCAGTTAGAGATATGCTGGAGTTAAAATTGAGAGTTAAAACTTGGAATGTAAATAAAATGGTGGAAGTAAAACATACATATCATGCTGTCATTGTGGGTGCAGGTTTCATCACCTTTCTCAGTATAAATTCAGGATTGAAGATTGCAAATGGTGCGATAAAACAGGCCGTATTCAGAGAGTTTGTTGCAATGGTAAGGTGAGAGATGAAATGCGTCACAATGAAAAGAAAAATATATGCATATATTATACATGTTTCTAATAACAATAGTGAAGAAGTGTTGGCCAGTTTAGAGTTATTTAGCATATATAGGATAGACAAGCAAATGATCTAGCTTAGACCAAACATAAACATCTGTGTGAGGGCCCGTGTTATCTTGGCAGTGGATCCATGTTGTTTTTTGATCCCTTTACCGGGGGGTGGGGGGTGGGCAATTGATGCGTGATCTAAATGGTCACAGTTCTTTCCAATCAAATTCTACTTCTATTCATGCAGTTGAAGTATTAAGAGACCTTTTTGCCAGAACTGGAGTTGCCACAGCAAGTAGTCTGTATTAATGGCCCTCATTTTATGGCAGCTGACCTACACATTTTCCTGGAAAACTGGCATTTGACATATTACTTTGGCTCCCAGGTATTGAGCAAGTAATGGGTTTGCTGAAAGGTGTTGTGCAAGGTCTTCAGCAGATACTGTGAGATAAGTAAATGACATGTTTATATTCCAGCAAAACTCTGGAACTAAGGAAAAGGTTTATGCATGCCTTGATTTGTAATCTATTGCAATGTCTACCTCAGTTTTATGTGCTATGATGTTGATTTATAATGTCTTGAGTTTTGGTCCCTAAGAATGAAAGAAAAGTTATACCAGAGTAAAGAAGCATTGAGAAGCAGTACATCATTTCAAGCCTGATTCATTGCATGCCTGTTCATTTCATTGCTATATATATACCAATGAAATACTACACAAACGTAATTTAGGTTTGTCTGCAGCAGTATACCAACAGTCTTTGTATTTATATACTCTGATTGTTCTTCTGGAATTGTATTTGTGTAATAGTCTCTGCAAGTCCTCTTCATAGTAATAAATCCCTGCACAGTTTTACAGGACCTCATTTTCTTTCTTATAAATTGCAGTTGTTGTATGTCTAATTATTTACTGACCCAATTCCAGTGTAACAGAAGATACCTTAGTCCATGAAATACTGCTCTCACCCCCTTATGTCCTGCTGATATGGAATGTGTGACTTACAGAGCTTTCATTTTGTTTCAGATCAATGCATGTTTTTTTAAAGGCAATGGTAAATGCCAGACCAACACTTTGCGAACCATTTTGCACCACCTGTTGGTTAGAGCAAGTCAATTTTAATTTTTCACTGCAACTTAGAAATCACAAGACATTATAATGTAGCTATAAGTTATACCAGTGATGGGAGTTGTAGAGATTTACTACTGAAAAGCCAGGGCTGATCCCAGCAGTGAAGCTTGTGAGGACTAAATGTGCAATCCAGGAGAATCAAATCCTGTATAACTTCCATGTATAACAGGTATAACTGCAATTATGCTATGCTGAAATATTGGAAAAATTATATTTTTGAGTCTTGCAAGTACTGTGTATGTACAAAGATGTACAAGTCACTCTGGGCATGACATTGAAAGGAATTCATTTCTAACAGTGTTTTCAATGAGGGATGAAGGTTTCACTAAACAGTAAATATTCAGAAATGTTACGACGGTGTTTGCAGGAATTCTTTACATTCTTTGTGAATTTGTTTGTTGAGAGTTAAGTAATCTGAGTCTATAAGTGAGTATGCGATATTATCTTCCCAAGTCAGTCACACTTTCTCATATTAGAGAATCCAATAGGCAGTTAAAAGGACAAAAGTAACGAATATATCCAAATAAATATGCCTGGTACCACCACAGCTCTTCAAACTCACGATCTTTTATTAAAACAAATACCAGTTCAAATCAGTAGTAAGCACTTTCGGGTTACTCCAAAACCCTTCATCAGAGTTATTCAATAACATTTCCCACCATTTAAATATAAAAAAAGGTGCCAATTTTTTTTTAATTCATATACCTAAATTCACCACTAGATGGAGACATTTGTCTACAAATTCAATTCTTATAATACACTGAATATAAATTAATATATTTGAAAGTCTTTTATATGTATAAAAACATGCATATAGATGTAAATATACTTAATATAATCATGAGATATATAAAACGTATATCTCATGAACTAAAATACATGTTAATTAATAAAATAAAATACAGTGCATGTGAAAATGCACTTGTGTAATATCTAAAGGCTGACTTTCTTTTAGGTACATAATCAGTGTCTTAAAGGTCTAGCTCTCAGGAAGGGTTTAATGGAAACCCTATCATTCAGCCCCTTCCCTTTATCTTACTGCATCCTAAGTATCCATTTAATTTCATGTTGTTCTGTGTGATTCTTGATGTTTCCTAGTCTCTTGCTTCTGTTTACTAGTTCTGTTACTGTAAACTTAAACTTTTGGCTTAAATCATTCTCTGATGTATGTTTAGCCAGAACATTTGCCTCATCCTCCCGATTAAAAGCATATATATGTTCCCTCACCCTTTCTCTTAGGGTTCTATTAGTTTTGCCTATATAGTACCTTGTACATTTCTCACAACAGGCTAAATAGATGAGGTCCCTAGATTTACAATCCGAATAGTGTTTAAAAACATATGTCCTACCATTCTCTGGATTTAAGAACACTGATTGCAGTTCCTACAGGGAAAAGTTCCATGTCTGCTAGATGTCACCTTGCCCATATTTCTTTCTTCATAGCATAGTATCTTTTTCAGGGATTTACTATTACTATAGCTGTATCTGGGATTGACGCCAACAATAGTGCGTATCTCTTCACTAATAGTCAAAATGGCCCAATTTTTTGTTATCACTTTATTTATCATTTTATTATTGTTAGAATATGATATGTTCAGTCTTATTTTTGTGTTGATATGAGTCAACTGTGTATCTACTTGTGTTGATGCTGCTGCATTAGTGTCTCTTTTTATAAAGTAAGGTCCTCCTTTTCCTATTCTATCCACCTTGGTCATGTCTTTCAGTATCCCAGTTACTTGGTTGGAATATCCCCTTGCAACAAATTCATCACTAAGGAGATTCAATGTTTGTTCACATATGGTGTCATCGCTAGTAAAGTTGGATATTCTCCTTCCTTGATTAATCACTATGTTCTGGTAAATATGTTTGGGGTGCATACTTGTGCGATGAAGCAAACTATTTTTCCTGCAACTCTTTCTATATAATCTGGTTGTAAATCTATCATTCTCTTTGTTAATAAATACATCCAGAAACTCAATTCCTGTTTTTGACCATTTCCCTTCAAATTTCAGGAAATTTGTGGTTTGATTTATATATTCAATGAATACATGCAGATCAATCTCACTCCATTCCCATAGGAAAAAGATATCATCCACAAATCTCTTATAGTATTTAATTTTATTTCCATATTCTGTATCTAGGGTGTATGTTTTCTCCCATTGGGCCATGACCAAATTTGCGTACAAATTTGCACAAGGTGTCCCCATAACAGCTCCGTTTTTTGTAGGTAGTATTCATTATCATACATAAAGACATTGTTTTCTAAAACTAACTCCAACAACAACATACACCTCATTCTAGTCGAACTTGTCATATTCCTCGCACATAAGAATTGCCTTAAAAATTCAAGGCCTTCTTCACTGGGAATCATCGTGAATAAAGATTTCATGTTTAGGGTTACAAGCCAAATATTTGATAAATCTATCATATTATGTGTATATATTATGTGTATATTCAGAATTGCTTTTAAGAAATTCCTGAGTGTCCCTAATTATTGTATTAGTAGTTTGTACAATTTCTTTAAGCTGTTTTTCGATGTATATAGAAAGTGGTTCTGTTAGCCATCCTCTACTTGAGACTATATGTCTCATCTTAGGGTTATGTATGTCTTTATGAATTTTTGGTAGGCCCCTAAAGACCGGAATAGTAGGTAGCTCAACTAAAAAATATTTATACAAATCATGGTCAATTACCTCACACATCAACAGGTTATAAAGATTACTATGCATATTGCTAATTATTTTATTTAATTGCATACCATTAATTAATAGATAGGTGTCCTCATGCAACATTGATAGAATCACACTTTCATAATAGCATTTATCTAAGACAACAATAGCCCCGCCTTTATCTGCTGGTGTTATAACTATTTGATCATTGTTACTTAAACTAACAAGTGCTTCACGTTCATTTTTACTTAAACTGAAAAAAAAATTGAGTATCATTATATTTTCTATCATTAGACATCTGTATAAAGTCTCTTTCACAAGCCTGTTCAAATGCTTCAAAAAGTGGATGCATGTTAGGTATAAACATACTTGGTTTCCTGAACAAAAACTGTCTGTTTACATTATCATCCTTGTACAGCATTTTTAAGGCCACATTTTTTACAAACATTTTAATATCAAGGATAAAATCAGTAGCATCAGTTCCTTTAGATGGTATAAAGGATAGCCCTCTATTTAAAAGTGACTTCTCAGAGTCTTTTAATTCATATTTAGACAAGTTAACAATTAACTGCGGTGGTGGTGCTGTGGTAGCGTTGTCACCTCACAGTAAGACGTTGTTCTGTTCGATTCATAGCTAGAGGGTCTTCTGTGTGGAGACATGCATGAATGGGCGTACCTTCGTTGAAGGTTGTGCGTCAGGGCCGGCAACTCGGCACATAAAAATCTACTGCCAATCATTAGTGGACTGGAGTTCCCCTGTGGCGACCCCTAACTGGGAAAAGCCGAAAGACACAACAACAACAATTAACTCTGATTCACTTGCCTTTGCATTTTGTTCTGTAGCAGTATCTGCTCTTCTGATACCTTCCGTTTTCTGCTGCTCTTGAGTGGTGTCCATTTTCTCTGAACTCGAATTGGTAAGGGAAACTGGTGAAAAAACAATTCCAAAACTGGTTCTGTCGTTTTTGTGACATTTTGTTTTCTTCTAACATCTCCCGTTAATGAATTGAAAGAGCCAGTAGAGTTGTTTTCATTTCTTTGCTCATTCTCCACGTCTGTGCTGTTGGTTGCTTGGTTCTCTAACATCATAGATTCCTCTTTGTTATTGTAGTTGCTCGAGCTAAATGTTTGCATGATTCATGTCCCATTACAGGACAGTCTTTGTCCCAAATGCGTAGTTTCTGCCTCTCAGCTGCTCTGCATATTGGTTGCCATGGCATCTTGTCGGTTTTCGTTTCTCTGCTTCTCTGAGAGCTGGAGGGGGGCGTTGGTTGATTTAGCTCTTCTTGATTGGTTACCAAAAGAAGGTTGGTTCAGATGCATTGTCCCTATTGGTTCTCTTGTTCCCCTGGGCTGTCGTGGCCAAGAGAACACATTGCCGACACTGAAGTCCTTGAGATCACGTTCAAGTTTCTTCTTCTTGTCTAAGAGCAGTCTGCACTCCAGTATGGTTATGTGCGATAGTATGTCCTCATGAAACACTGTAAAATATCTTTCGGTCATTAGCGATGTCATCTCCGTCTGTAGGATCATTATTTCATGGTTAATGTCATTCTCAATTTTTATATACTGTTCGATAAGTAACCTCATGTATGAGAATCTAATATCAATGTTAAGTTGTTGCCATTCTTTTTCTATTACTGTAAACTTAAACTTATGGCTTAAATCATTCTCTAATGTATGTTTAGCCAGAGACAGAGTTTACTGTAATATTACTAGTAAACAGGAGCAAGGGACTAGGAAACATCAAGAATCACACAGAACTACATGAAATTAAATGGATAATTAGGATGCCGTCAGATAAAGGGAAGGGGCTGAATAATTGGGTTTCCATTAAACCCTCCCTGAGAGATAGACCTTTAAAACACTGATTATGTACCTAAGAGAAAGTCAGCCTTTAGATATTACACAAGTGCATTTTCACATTTTATTTATTTATTTATTTATTGACATTTGTTAACCGGGTTTGTCCAACTGGGCTTGTGGTCCATTTTCAGTGGAGACCAGAGGAGAAAAGCTCCAGTAGTACATTTTAAACAAGTACAATTTTAAACAATATTGATATAATAGCAGTTATAGCAAAAAGATTCACATATGATGGGTTACATGCATAAAGTTAAAGTTGCATTAAAAAGAAGCTAAGTACCAATTTTACATTGATATAGTTCAATAGGTCAACAATAAAAAATACATGCATTGTATTTTATTATTATTTTATTAATTGACATGTATTTTAGTTCATGAGATATGTTTTATATATCTCATGATTACATTATATGAAATATATTTACATCTATATGCATGTTTTTATACATATAAAAAGACTTAAATATATTCATTTATATTCAATGTATTATAAGAATTGAATTCGTTGTCAAATGTCACCATCTAGTGGTGAATTTAGGTATATGAATTAAACAACGTTTTTGGCGCCTTAATTTATATTTAAATGGTGGGGATTTTTATTGAATAAGTCTGATGAAGGGTTTTGGAGTAACCTGAAAGCACTTATTACTGATTTGAACTGCTATTTGTTTTAATAAAAGATTGTGAATTTGAAGAGCTGTGGTGGTACCAGGCGTATTTAGTTGCACACTTTCTGATATGCTGATTGTCCAAATCTAATGGCAGTATTCTTGATGTTGTTAACAGGCTACCTTGCTGACCCTACAGTTAAAAAAAATCTATCAAAGAATAAAACAAGTTAAAATATGTATGTAGTCCAACTAGAGCAAATTATATTAAATACCTCTAAAAGATGAAAAGAAAAAAATGCAGTTATAGTTTATTTATTCTAACTAATGTTTATCCAGCTCAGTAGCATAGAGGAAAAAACACTGGCTATGCCTTTGATGATCAGAGTTAATTTAGTGGTTTAGGTAATGGAGTAGCTGACAAAAGGGAGTTCAGAGTGAAGGTTGTGTTATCAGATAACACACCCAGGTGGAGGAGCCACAGTTATTACACTGGGGAAGAGAGTGAAACCTGAAACTTGGCAGGCTGAGCATGACAAAGAGTACCATGGCACAGAGGTCAGGTACTTTATAACAGAAAAAGTCTGAACCCACTAGCAAGAGTAGCCCTTCACTATACCTTAACTCTTGTCCTCAAAGGAATGAGTATGGCCATCATCTGTGGAGTGAATGAATGTTACAGTAAAGTGAGATGGGTGAGCAAGAACGTAGCCGAGGGTGCCTAGAAATCTGGAATAATTACAGGAGTATCTAGCATATATGACCTTAAAAAATGTACATCTTGAAAAAATGGTTCACTGACAGAAGACATTTATTGTACAATGAAAATACTGTTCTCTTCTTTCAGACAGTCTATGTCCATTTGTTAAGAAACAGTAAAGGAACAGAGCTTTATCCTGCCAAACCAAAATAAAGATATAAACTGGGGTGATTATTACAGTTTGGAACGTCAAGCCTTTTGTGCTGGCATAACATACAATATGTCTAAATGGAAGGGAGATAAACTGGTACAAATATTTTTCCTTTTTCCATGATCTTTATATAGAAAGATATCAAGGCACAGCTCTGATATGGAGAGTATTCAGTTTGATTATGGCATCTTTCTTGTTTGCAGAAGATGATGTCCTCTTGCCTTCAGGTAACAAATGGTCAGCTGCAACATGTACAGAAGCAATTCACTGCTTTGTGTGAAGTGGACAGGATCATGGGTCTCTCTTAAATAAGGGTGGATTGTTTTCTGTGTGTGAGCGTTGGGGGAAGTGGCAACTACTTTTTTTTTTTTACTTTCTTGGGCTCTTGTTCATGAGTAGGAGTGTAAGATGAAGAGATTGCCAGGCAACAACAACAGTCTTGTCATTTCACACTTCCAGTAGTGAAGATAGTGTACCAGACTGCAGTGATGAAATAAGTTTCTCTGACATATTTGAGCTCAAAGAAATGTCCAAAAAAAAGAAACAATGGCAGATACTGACCGGAAGGATGATATCCAAGATACAAGCACATGAGATGACATTCCTTCTCAGTGCTGCTGGGCTCCCTCCCAATGACAGTCAGAGGAGGATGTCAATCAGGGATGATGTCAGACTAGAGCTGTGTCTCCTGGGAGAGAGATGTGCTAACTGAAGTAGTTTACAGAGAAAGTTATTAGGGACCTGGGGACCCAAGTTGATAGCAATCTCTCCTTTGAAAACCACATTGCCAAAGTGGTTAGAAAGACCTTCTACATAGCCCACCTCATCACGAAGGGTTTCACATCTAGATCAAGAGAGGTAATCATGCCCCTTTATTCATCCCTCATCAGGCCCATCATAGAATACAATGCCCCTTTTGGGATGTACCTTACCCGACACCTGCAGCAATTAGAAAGACCCCAAAAGTATCTCACCAAGAGGATCAAGGGTCTCAAACAGATGCCATATGCTGCTCGGTTAAAAAACTCCAGCTCTACTCAGTTGCATACCGCCTACTTCGAGGCAATCTATGCCTGACATACAAAGCTATGTCAAATCCAGAATTAATGGACATGCTCCACCTCAGTAAATCTAAATCCCTTAGAGCCACACGCTCGAGGGACTTGAACCTCAGCACAGAAATAAATAGAACTTGCTGGAGGGACAGGTTCATAACCCAGAGGCTCCCTTCGCTCTGGAATAGAATTCCAGTTCATGTGAGGCAGAGCACCTCACTGAATCACTTCAAGAAGAATCTCGATAGGTGGATGGGGGCTCATAGGTTTGTCCCAGGGATTACTCCCGTGTCACTATTACACAGAGGCACAGTAAACTAAACCTTAAAAAGGGCACAGTATACTCAAATCAAGGGGTGGCGTAAGCCATACAGAATCGGGCTAGTCTTATAATTGCCCCAGGGCAGATAGCCTAGTATGAACCTATGAACCTAGTGAGGAAACTTCTGGCACCTATCAGAGCAGGTGTGCCAGGCACAGATCATTTTAATGAGTTCCAAGGGCAGACCCAGGACATGGTGGAGAAATGCATCCCCCTACTTATCTGTGAATGCCTGGATAATTCTATAGGATGACCTTGGGACTATTGCTGATGGTAATAAAATCTAGCCTGCCCCCTCAGAGTATGTCTGCTACCACTGGGACTCTCAGCAGTGCAGGCTGATTAGAAAATATGTACGTTCATAGACAAGTACTAGGCTAGCTGTTCTTGCAGGCCATTTTAAGCCTAACCAGTTCCTTTTTATACAATTTAAGCTATTCCATTTGGCTAGATATTGTCCTTACCCTTAAAATGAAAATAAGAATTATTGAAAAAAAAAAAAGAAAGAATTGTCCTTACCCATCCCATGGTCAGTAATTATATATTACCCCTAATGAGAATAACTGGGATTATACCATGGAGAATTTGAGGGGACCTTTGTGTGGGATGAAGCATTTAGGAGCTGCGTCTCTCCATTAGTAGCACTGGAGACAGTCCTGGGGCACATTTTCTGCTTCCCATCTATACATTCAAGTTGCGCTTGAATGTGGACAGGGATGAACTTTGTCTTATGTGGAGGAGGACTCTGTTCCAGAGCAGCATCATCCTCTGCAAAATATACCTGTAGTTGCAAACCATTCTGTAAGTGTTGCAGAAGAGGTTTAGATCCCTAGAAAGAGCATTTCTGATGACATTTGACTTGTTCTTGTGCAGTAAATCCATCAGTATTAGGTAGTGGGATGCCTTGTATACCAGATACTGGTCACCTCTTAGCAGTCTGTAGGGTACCGAGTATGGTGACAGGGGTTTAAGTTGGTCCATGTAGGACATGTTGTTTAAGCCTTGTATCCTTTTACTGAGGTATCTCTATGGGCATTCCAATTGCTGCATGTGTCTGGACAGATGCATGGCAAAGGGGCCATTATATTCAATGATTGGCTTAATGAGGTCTGAGTAAAGGGGGGGCAATGACATCCCTGGATGTAGACACAATCCCTTTACTTAAAAGCTGTGCAATATAGAAGGACTTTCTTACAGCAATAGACAAAACATTGTCAAAAGGTAGGTCACTGTCCACATAAGTTCCCAAATCCTCAACAACTGGGTCAGCTCTTAGGGGTGTTTTGTTAATGCGGTAGTTCACTAGGAGAATTCATTTCCCAAACGATGCAATAATGCATTTTTTTGGCATTTAGTTTCAGTCCATGATTTCGCCATCAGTTATTTATTTGGGACAAATATTCCTGCAGGATGGTTAAATCATTTGTGGGTTCATTGAATCCTTTCTAGCTTGCAGTCATCTGCACACTAAATCAGCCAAAGCCCTTTCATATTGACTTTTACTTAAGAAAAGTAGATGCCAAACAGGAGAGGTCCCAGCACATAACTCTGGGGCACTGCAGTGGTGATTGGTCTCTTTGTGGAGGTAACTTCCCTTATTTTGATTTCCCTGATTGACATGGGGTATATTCCCAGTTTATTGGGCTTTTCTGCTATGCCTGAGTGGGGAATTGTGTCAAAAGCTTTGATCAGGTCCAGGTATGTGGTTTGTACTATTTTGCCTTCACCATTTGCTTTGGTGACCTTTTAAAAAAAAAATCTATCAGGTTGACTGAACATGACCTGTCCTCGAAGAATCCAAATTGCGATGGGTCCAGTGTTTGGAGGTTGTATATGTCCTGATTGATGAGTTCCATGGTAAGTTTTTCAATGGCTTTGCATATGGTCAGACTCATGTGCTGTTCGAGGTATGGCTAAATCATGCTTCATGCTATTTAAGATGCTTCCAAGCATATTGCCATGGCTGGATAGGTATATTAGTGTAGCTAAAATCAAGTCTGGAAGTAAAAAGTACATAACAAATGTGCCAAAGAAGAGGATGCTGGCAGCATAGTATCTGCATTCTGGTTGTGGAATGTAAAAGGCCGAATTCAAAATATTGTATGTTTAGTATTTTAAAATTAAAATCAAAATACATGGTTTCTGTGTGCTTACTGCATGCATCTCACAAATATTGTAGCATTAATGTCATCATGTATAACACTGTGGTGATACAGTTTCACAGGTGGATGTATTTTGTATATTCAATACCAAGGGTAAGGTTACAAAAATGTTAAAAAATACATTAGGCACACAATGGACACCTTAACAAAAGTAATATTTAATGAGTAATGTTAGTATTCATTAAATATTCCTAGTGTCAGTGTCCTTTATGTGATTTTTTCCTGTTATTTTGCCTTCACTTTCCCTTCATCTTTCCTCAGTTACTTTCCAGTGCTTCTACACCCCCCCCCAAAAAAAAAGAAGCGCTGAAAGACATTACCTGTTTCAAAGGTAAACTAAGTGGATGAACTGCAGTATGGAAAAAGTTGTGTGTGTAAAAAAATATATAAATTGGGGTTAGCCAAGGCCAGAAATACTGGCATTCCCAAAACCATGTCATCAAGTCATGCAAGGGCACATATTTCAGGTGAGATACTGGTTCATTACTTAACGTCTTATTTTTCCATAAAGTATTACTTTTTGTTGAAAGATATTCCAGTAGCTACACTAATGAACTTCTGTATAAGGTGGCAGAGCTGTGGCTAGATCATTTGGCATCCTGAGAACTCTCCATACTGGCCGCCCCAGGAAGGTGTTCTGAAGTTAAAGATAAATGTCTTCCAAAGTTCTCAACCTTTGTAAACAGGATATACAAGCTCTTTGCCTCTGTTAAGCTAGGTTAACTAAATACATTCATTTAAGGAGCTGTGATATCAGCTGTGGCTACTGAAATGAATACCAGCATTTGGCTTGCATCCATGTGTCAGTTCTTCAGCACTGCCAGTCAAGGCTCCTAACAGTTTGTACTTGGGGTGGCATTTACCTTTGCCCCATCCTAGTGATGGTACTATAAGGTAAAAATTAAATTTGAATGCCAAATTCCATTTCATCCCTTTGAAGATATTAAATAACACTGTTGGGTACATTCCTTACAGGCTAGAGTACTAGTAAACATTTCTGTAGGAGTTCTAACTACAGAACCAGTGTGGGGAAATCTGAATTCTTTCCTCAGAATAATACCTGCTTTTTACCTGGATTCAGTGATTTAGAACTATGATGGCAGATTCTGAAATCAAACCATGAGGTGCCTGAATAAGAAGACTGGAGACTTACTGGGTTTTAAGTTTAAGATTCTACTTTTTATAGCTAGATTAAAACAATCAGAAATAATATAGTGCTTTGACTATTATTCCCTGTAGTTATTTACCCCAGATATCAGTGTAATGGTTTGCTAGATTTAAGAAGTGATTCACTGAGTTTTGAAAACATAGATTACCTCAAATAGGGTGTCATGACATTGCTAGATCAGGGAGTTGCAATATGCAATTACATATTTCTGATTAAAACATTTAGTTGGTAGTGGTCAATGTATTGGTCTTAATTAGATTAGAAAAAAGTATTTCTTTTTTATTGACAGAAACAATCGTACATCTTTGTCATTACCATATAATAATAATAATTAAATATACAGTATCTCTGTTATATTTTTCACAAACATTTTTCTTTCTCAAATTTTAATGTAAACATCATCATATTAAGTACTGAACTAATAAATATTTACCATATGTGCATGGGTCCATAAATACATTTATTCCATATCAAACTTAAAAGTCATCAATCATTCATTTGCTGTATCATCATTGTTATATATTTGCAAGATTGCTGTAGCTAATGTTGTCCAAAAACAGAACATTCATTAGCATTTATAAATGCTAGTGTTAGAATATTATATAAAATCATGTTTTTATAAACTTAAAATTGCTTGTCCATAACGATTCAATGAAGGCTTTTATTTGCTCCCAGAAAGTTCTAGGTTTGGTACATTAAAAAAAAATGTCCCCAATCAGTATCTACATTTTCTGTACACCACAAGCACATGCAACTGTTTTTATTTAATTTATTGTAATTTTATGTATTTTATGAAGAGGATTCACTGTTCTATTTAAGAATGCTTATTTATATTCTCTAAAAGTAATGAGGTTCTAGTACACTTAACAGATCTTTACAGTTATGTTTTTTCTTTTAAAGTATTTTTTGTCTCTATTAATTATCTACTCTGCTGGATGTGAGTCTTGTTCTCCTATCATTTTATACAAGTTAGATAGTATATATTTATTATTACTATCTGAATAAGTTGTCTCAGTGGTGTACTATATTCTTTTAATATGGATTATGAAAAGATTTGATTACCCTTGTATGTGCAATTTCTTAGGGCTTCTACAGTTAATCATCTTCAATGTAATATAGGATATTCCTCTATTATCATATAAATTGTTTTAACATTTACTTTTGTCATGCAGTTATAACAAGCTAACAATTTATTTTCTCCCAAATGTAACATTGTTTTCATCGGACATTTCTAATTAAAATCCAAAATAACCCAAATGCCTTCAACCAGTGTTCTTAAAACCATAAACCAACAAAAAACAAAAACTTTTGAAAATTCTCACCACCACAGATATCAACACCGAGGATGTATTAAAATATGATCGAGAGTTTTTGTGAAAATGTACCTTTAATTTTTAAAATTAGGTCATTATGTCTTTTTTTTTCTTTGGTGGGCAAGGAACTGCTATTTAATTGTTGTGTTGGGTTGTACATGCTTTTAATGGTCTGATGAAGTCCATTGCTCTAAGGATAAAAGCACTTAAAGTTTATATTTATTAAATATGTTTCTTGGCGTCAGTATCTGCAGTGATCACATTTTTCAGTGTTCTTTTCTGTTTCTTATTAACGGATATATAGTAAATAGTGAACTTTTAAATTAATATGTTTGTATATGTAGTTTTTAATAGTCTTTTGTAAATTTTGCACATATTTGGAGTTAAATACATTGGCTATATTATATTGATAGTAATTTGGGGTGGTTGCCATGGTGCAGCGGTTAGCGTTGTCGCCTCACAGCAAGAGACTCTCCGGTTCAATCCTCGGCCGGTGTGCCTTCTGTGCGCAGTCTGCATGTCCTCCCTGTCATCACATGGGTTTCCTCCGGGTGCTCTGGTTTCTTTCCACATCCCAGAGACATGCTGTAGGTGGATTGGACACTCTAAATTGGCCCTATGTATGAGTGCATGCATGTCTGTGCCTTCTGTGGAAGGTTGGGCACCGGGCTGGCAACTTGACACCGTAAATCTCCACTGCCAATCATAAGCAGACATGTGATCGCTATGGAGACCTCTAATTGGGAAAAGCTAAAAGAAGAAGAATTATATTAATAGTAATTTGAGAATAATAACCAAGACTTGTTGAGTATCACTTATTTATTTAATTTTATTTTAATTTTATTTACTTTATTTCTTTTGCCTCCGTCTCCTTCATCCGATGTATAGTAGTTTAAAATCTGAAGCTGTAACATAGCTTTGTATATCTGGAAATCCATTTCTGCACATTTTTTTATGTTTGAATAAGTTATTCTTGCCTTAGTAGGATACCACAAGAAGGTTAACAATATTCTGTTTGTTTTCGTAATCTAAGTTTTAAGTGGAGTAAAAGTTGCTGCTTAAATAAACTATAAGATTCCTAGTAATAATATAGCTTTAATAATTAATATATGTTCAAATGTGAAAACAATATTCTCACTCGATCTGCCTTTAGTTTGCTTTAGCTCCTCTTTTATTTCATGTTTAATTTAGTTGATGGTAGTGTTATTCTGATATAATTACATATATATATATATATATATATATATATATATATATATATATAATATATATATATATATATAAATACATACACATACATACATACTATGCTTTTGTTTGAAAAGTTTTGTATAGTTTATTTTCAGCTTTGTAACTGTACATTTTATTTTATTACTGTTAAATTTCAGTCCTGAAGTATCACCAACATTAAAACAAAATCTCTGAAGAGTAGTATCTTTGGTATGCATTGACTGTTTTTAATATAACCTTTTATATCTGCATACCTTATAATATTAGATGGAGGTTTTATAGCTGGAGTGAAAAGTATATGCATCACTGGACAGCCTTGTCTAATGCCTCCTTTAATGGTTATTCCTTCTGGGATATAATGGCCCAATTTAACATAGGGTTTATCACCATTATAAAGAGTCTTTTCTGTGATTGGAGAAAGTTAAACATTTTAATAACATAAACACAATATCAAAAGTTTTTTCTATATTTAAACAAAAATTGTCATTACTTCATTCTTGCATATTCCAGAGTTTATTAGCGCTAGTATTATTTTTTTTATATTGGCTTAGACTTATCTGTTAAGAATGAATATTACTTGATCTTCCTGTATCAATTGTGAAATTGTATTTCTTATTCTATCAACATATATAGAAATAAACATATAATCTGCATTTAACAAGATGTCCTATATAATAAATGCATGGTGAATAGGTGAATGTAATCTTTATCTTTAAATATTGGTGCTGTTATGGATTATCTCTAGAATTTCAGAATATCATTTTTATTTTGGACATTAGCTAATTGTATCTATATAACTTCATCTAGAAGTATCTTACACATTTATGGGATTAATCCATCCTTGGAGCTTTAATCTCTCTTAATTTTGTAATTTGTTGCATAACTTCTGCTACACTAATTTGTTTTGTTAATACACCATTAGCATTTTTAGAAGCTCTTACATATGCCATTGTCGACAAAGGATTGCATTTGTTTATTTTTGTTTGTATTTAATTTCTTTTATTGATTTTTCATAATATTTTCTAAATTCAGGCATATATTATGTATCTGTTGCATCTCTCTCTCAAAACCCTTAATAGTACTAATCTTGTTAGATTAATTTAAAATTGTTTAACCTGTTGACCAATTTATATAATCATATGTTAGTAATACATGCTAGTATTCTATACCATATTGGTAGCTTACTATTATTTAATAATGTAAATATTAGAAAAATTTTGATATGGGACATGTTATTCTAAAGTTACTAACCTTGCCATTTAGTTCCATAGATATAAACATTCTGTTTGTTGTAATCTGAATATCAAAGGCACATGAATAATGGATGAATTGTAAAGAGTTTTCTTCCATTGAAATATATTAATTTAACTGATTAGTGAGCTAGATTTCATCTGATCAGAATCCTAATTAATTTAACTGTCGAGCTGATTTGGTGATTGAGTAGATTAGACTGAGGTCTAAGGCTGCCATGTTACAGTTCTTGCAGACTACTCCACTTGCACATAAATTCCCTGGCTAGGCAGTTTGTTAAAAACATACTACCATCCTAAAAGTGTGAATTACAGTCTGAATGAAAATATCAATTTTTTTGGCAGATAATTTAATCTTTTATGTGGGAAGCATGTCACTTTCAGGAGGCTGGGCCAAGGTCCTGGATATGGTCTACCTGGCTGACTCTCTTAAGGCAGGAGTAGTTTCTTGGTTGAAATATTCTGAAAGGTAGAGTACCGTTGTCAGTTTACTACACAGTCAAAGCCTTACTTACTAAGTAAGCAGGATGCAGCAAAATGTAGGGCCTACTAATGTGGGAGCAGATAGAGAGACACAGAAGAGAGTCAAGCTGTAATTACACTGCTATGAAGTCCTAATGGGGAGCTATTGAGGTACAAACATTACTGGACAATCATTTTGTCCACAGAATCACTTGGGTGGCAGATCATCTGGAAGGAAATTAGATATTGCTGCATGCTTTCCTTTAAATATGTAACCATTTATGTTTCAGATTGCACATGCATCTAGAGAGTTTCTCTCCAGGCCTCCGCTGAAAATTGGCTTTGTTCCAAGTCAGACTTTCCTGGTAAACCAATGTTAAATAAATAAATGTATTACAAGCCAGTTAAAGTATGAATGATGTGCATTGAGTTGTCACATTTGTATTTTAGGTTTAAAGAAGACTTCTAAAAATATAGAATAGGTTCCAGAATTTTCCTTGATGTGAAGTGTTTGGCAGGAAGACTGGAAACAGCCTGCATTTTTGCTCACCTACACCAGTTACTAAAACGGGTCTACTTCATTTAGTCAAAGTCACTAATCATTGAACACCCATTTCTCAACCCCTTTTTGTCGACATCACAAATCAGCAAATTGACTTTTCATCAAAACTTTTCCCAGGCAATCAAACTATTTGCAGTAGTCAATAACAGCTGACTTACTGAGGATAATAGACCAATGAGGACTGCAGATTCGTGATAGGAGTCGTAGTGTGACAGACATGGATTCTGAAGGGCTTAATGTTGATGTAAATGAGTAAGTCCAGTATAAGGCTGTTTTGTAGATAAAATGGTTGTAGAAGAAGTGTTCCGCAAGCTGTTCACATCAGAAGCCAACAGGTGGTATCAGGCAACCTCAGTGGTGCCTTCAGGTATTTGTGGAGGAGAATATCTCATATGGCCCTTGTCCTGGGGAAACAGTTCAGAGTATGTTTACAGGCTAGAAAGGATGAATTTAAATATTATATACTAAAAAACTTTGTAGCTGTAGTATTTACTTGTTTTGGAATATGTTGACATTTGAGATTTTGCTTCATGCAGATGAACTTTAATATTTATTATTTTATTTGACTGATATCTGTGATGATGCAATAAATGAGATCCTTAACATAGACCTTGCCTTTAATGGTCCTTTAATTGGTGAAATTATTATCCTCACTGGTAACTCCTTAAGGATCCTATGTTCTTGCTTTGAAAGTACTAGACACAGAATGGCTACTGATTGCAACTTTGACTTGCAAACCTATATACCCAGAGGCCTCACACTTCTTTGCTATTTGGTTTATTAGGAGAACATTCACTTCCCTGAAGGTATACTCTTTTCCTTCTTTAAGCAGCCCACAAAACAAACTGGACTTGACAGTCCTTAGCTATTCACTACTTCAGAGCAAATCTAAAGTGATCAGAAATATGAATAATTAACCCCCACAACCCCATATAATTATAAATACTAACTCCAAGATTATACAACAATAGGGAAGAGGAAAATACCCTTAAATTGCTGCAAAACAATCCCATACAAAAGGCTACCAGCAAAAACTCCATTTTAAAGAACATTCACTCGTATAAGTGTTCACTCTTTCAAACTGTAACCGTATATATATATCTATCTCTATCTCTATATGGATTTATATTATATCATCAAAGTCTCAGAATTTTAGGCATTTATAAGCCTAGCCAGAATGTGTTGGCTTTCGCCGCCTTCGATTAGTTCCCTGTGCCTCTGTCCAGCAGAGCCATTGAAGTGATCCCTGGGGGTAAACTTCCTGTTTCCCATCCACTCGTCAAGGTTTCTCTTGAAGAGGGTTAGCGAGGAGCTCTGCCTAATGTAGATTGGAATCTTGTTCCAGAGCATGGGAAGTCTCTGGGACAGGAATCTATCCCTCCAGCACATCCTATTTGTTGTTGTGGTGAGGTTTAGATCCCTGGAGCGTGTGGCTCGAGGGGATATGGTTTTCTTTAGGTGGAGCATGTCCATCAATTCTGGGTTGGACATGGCCTTGTATGTCAGGCAGAGATCACCTCTGAGTAGGCGGTATGCAACCGAGTACAGCTGGAGGTTCTTCAGTCGAGCTGCATAGGGCATCTGCTTGAGGCCAGTCATCCTCTTGGTGAGGTACTTCTGTGGTCTTTCCAGTTGTTGCAGGTGTCTTGTAAGGTACATCCCAAATGGGGCATTGTACTCTATGATGTGTCTGATGAGTGATGCGTAGAGGGGCCCAATGACCTCTTTTGATCTGGATGCAAACCTTTTTGTGATTAGGTGGGCCACATAGAAGGATTTTCTAACCACTTTGGCAATGTGATTATCAAAGGAGAGGTTACTATCTACTTGGGTCCCCAGATACCTTATTATGTTTTCCGTATTTAGGGGGCTACCACCTATGTGGTAGTTTGTGGGTACTTTGTTTTTTCCAAAGGGGATGACTATGCACTTTTTGGCATTTAGCTTGAGGCCATGGTTTTGACACCAGGTATCTGTCTCAGTGAGACCCTTTTGGAGGATGTCTATGTCAGCCGGAGAGTTAATTATAGCCCCTAGTTTGCAGTTGTTTGCGAACTTGGTCAGCCATAGTCCTCCTGTGCTTGCCTGTGCCTCTGAGACGTATATGCCAAACAGGAGGGGTCCTAGGACTGAGCCCTGGGGAATGCCACTTGTAACCAGATTAGAGTCAGACCTAGCTCCCGCAACTCTTACCATGTGGGTTCTGTCCGTGAGCCAGTTGGCAACCCATCTCATGACCTAGGGGTTTATGTTCAGGCTGATGAACTTGTCTATAATACCTGAGTGGGGAATGGTGTCGAAGGCCTTTGCGAGGTCTAGGTAGGCTGTGTGGACCACCTTTCCCTCGTCTATAGCCTTGGTAACTGTCTCAAAGAAGTCCACCAGTTTTAGGAGGCATGATCTGCCCTTAACAAAGCCGAACTGGGTAGGGTCCATTGTTTGGAGGTTCCCAATGTCTCTGTTAATGAGATCCATGATGATGATGATGCGCTCCATAGCTTTGCAGACCAAGCTAGTCAAGCTTATAGGGCGATAGTTCCCGGGATCCATTGTGGAGCGGAATAACCGTTGCTGTGCGCCACTCTGTGGGCACATATCCTGTGGAGAGGCTGAGTTTAAACAGTGTGTTTAGGTGAGGGGTTAGTTCATCTTTGAGCTTGTGTAGGACTCAGCCCAGGACACCGTCCGGTCCCATTGATGCTCCATTTTTGGATTTGGAGAGGGCTGTTTTAACCTGAGTGTCTGTGATTTCAAGGGCACTACATTCTTCTAGTATAGTTATGGGCCCTTTTGGGGTTGAGAGGGGGGTGAAGTTTGCACTGAACCTGTCTGGCAGGATGTTGGCTATATCAGTCAGTTCAGTGTATTTTGTGCCATTCTGTACTAACTCCGAGCAGATCTGAGAATTGCCACTTAGATTCTTGACATAGCTAAAGAATGCCTTGTGGTTATCTTTGGAGTCCATGGCAATTTTTCTTTCGAAGCTAGCCTTGGATGATTTTATGAAGGAACGTAGTTTCTTGATGATACTGATCAGAGATGTCTTCCCTTCTTGGGATTTTACTCTTTTTCTGTACTAGTTTCCTCCTTCTGTTGTATAGCTTGTTTATGACAGGGGTCCACCAGACTGGTTTCCTTTTCTTGGAGGAGTGAATCTTGGTTTTGTTTGGGATAGCACGATCCATGCATTCTTGTAGGTGTCCGGTAGAGTGCATTAGTAAAGGAATTTGCAGCTTGGACAGCATTATCCTTTAGCATGGGGGCTTAGAAACTTCCCACCTTGGTCTTAAATAATGTGAAGTCTGCTTTTGAAATGTTTTTCATGATGGTTTTTTGACCTGGGGTGGTGGCGGAATGTGGATATCCAGAGTGATTAGTTTATGGTCAGATCTAACCAATGAGGGGTTGACATCCAGTGTGGAACACAAGTCGCTCATGTTGGTGATGACCATGTCCAATATGTTATCACCTCTGGTGGGGGTGTTGACCAGTTGATCCAGGGCATTTGAGTTTATAAATTCTAGGAAATGTTGGGCAAGGGGGACTGTACTTGAGTAGTTCTCCCAGTTAATGTTTGGGTATTTGAAATCACCCAATATCAGGGTGTTTGGTAGGACCTTTATGTTTCCCAGTGTTTCCAGGAATGCGGAGTGAGGGTCCCGGGACATGGTGGGTGATCTGTAGCAAGCTATAATTTGAATAGCAGTTTTGTCCATTGTTTGTTGCACGTGGATGATCTCTGAAGCATCACGCTGTTTCACTAACCTGGAGGTGTGTGTATCCTTGATGAATAGGAATACTCCCCCACCTTGTATATTTCGGCCTGGGTTTTGTGGCCGAAATGTAGGGTATGAGTTGTAGCCTGGTAGTGCTGGGGTACTCTCTGGAGCCTTAAGCCAGGTTTCTGTTAATGCACATATATTGATTTTCTCCATACTGAGGAGTGCCTCGAGTGCGTGCATTTTGAGGTTTAGACTTCTGGCATTGAGTAGCATTACCCTCAGTTTTTTGTTACTTGCGCTATTTACGGCTGTGGGTTTGTCTTTTGAGCCTTGTCTAAAAAAGGCACTATGGGGGTGGCAAGAGTCTTGGCCAGTATTCAAAATTCTAAGGGTGACAGGTGCAAGCCATCTCTAGTGAAGCAGCGTGGCTTATCGAGCATATCATCCCAGGCTGACAGACACTGGATCCCCTTTGAATGACACCAGAAGCTTAGCCAATTGTTGAAATTGATAATTTTTTCTCTATACCGTGGTATCATTCTTGGTGAGGGCAGGATGCTACTCAGGGTCAGGGTCATACCGGTCTGGGCTATGTGATCAGAGAGCTCCTCCATGTCTCTTTTCATGTAGTCCAGGGAGGTACGGCTCAGGTCATTCACACCAACATGGACAATGGCAGAGTCATATTTGTACTTGTTCTGGAGTGACCTGAGTGCTTGTGTTATGTGGCAGATCCTGGCACCTGACAGGCAGCTAACAGTAACCTTCTCCTTGTTCAGCCTAGTGAGTGGGACGTCAGTGTGCCTGACTATAGTCACCTATTACTAGTGTGTTGGATATGTTCATAGGTTGGTACTAGGCTATTGGCCCTAGGGCCTATACAGCCCTAGCCATAACAATTCCCTGGATATTTCTTCCCACAATATTTATAGGTTCATAGGTTGGTAATAGGCTATCAGCCCTAGGGCTTATGTTATTTTGGCTTAAGGGCTGTGATTGCATGGCACATTGGTTTTGTGAAGTATGTGTTTCATGGTTTGTGTTGGGGGGTGGAGATTGCTTGGATGTCTGCTTTGGAGGTCTCTGTTGCTTTTGAAGATTTTTATTTAGAGCCTCCGAGTATGTTTTCATATATTTGTGTGTGTTTTTTGCCAGTGCTGGTTTCATAGTTCTACGTGAGACTGGTGGTGTGATGCATGTAATTCCTTTCTCCTCTTGACTGCCTGGTCCAGCCTTGGGTTGAGAGAGCTTAGCCTCCAATTTGGCTGTATAATTGCATCTCTCGCATGTATTAGTGTTTGGTGGAAGGAGGCGAGGGTTGTCTGTGTACATGAGGCAATTGTAACATTGCCTCAAAATGCCCAGATTCACCAGTTGGACTGGAGAGTACACCTGAAACTGCCCTTTGGACATGCCTGCATAGGTATAGTGAACTGTTTTACTGATTGGCTGGTCAAATAGAGAGCCTTGTCCTTCTCTACAGTATAGGGGGGTCTAGTGCTAAGGTTTATTAGTGCTTGCTATGAGTTTTGAGCAAGTGTCAGGATGAGAAGTGAATAGTTTGAGTGCTTAAGTTGAAAGTTTGTCTAGTTCCAAGGGAAAATTTGAAGAGTACACTTTGTGGAGCCGGGAATAGTTATGCCCTAGCTAACCAGCACTGCCCAGTATGCAAAATCCTTGTATTATTATCCCCCACAAGAGGGCTTTAGATGCAATGTAAGATTTTTTTAAGTATACATGATATATTTTGTAATGAATGGATTGTTTCATTTTAAATATTGTATTACTGCAGTAGCCCTCTAGCTATGATGACACTTCTATGGCTAGATGGGAAAAATGTTATGTGTACAATGCAGAAAGTTTTAGCCGTGCACTGTAGTATTGTCTTTTTAATGATGATATATTTCCCATGGTCTAGTACAGTGGAAGAACTGAAACATTTTATGGTTTACTGGGGCAACACTTCAGCAATTAATGTTGATATGGAGAAGCTTTGTTGCTGAGAATGTGGATGGTCAATAAATACAAGTATCTACAGGAAGAAAGTGAATAAACTTATTTATATATTGTCTAGGGATAGTATATATCCAAACCATTTTTTTAATGTTATTATATGTTCTCACTGTTCCAGAATGGCCACAGATGCTATAAAGTTTCAAGTCCGAACACCAGCTGAATTGCCAGGAGCAACCAAATCGTAACATTTATTTAAATAAAATACATCCAAGTAAAACACATTGTGCTTTCTTCCCAATCAAAGGGACTTCATCAGAATAACTTCAACTACTGCCACAGTTACCTTTATAAAATAAACTCCTCCACTCTTTTTAAAAGTATTTCCTGCAAGCACATTTTCTATATTAAATTAAATTAACCCCTTTTTTGTCCCTTTCTTTGGGAAAAATTCTATTCCCTTCAATTCTTAAACAAGATGTTAACTTACTAAAAAATTTATTAATATAAAATATCTTACTAAAAACTTTTGAGCCACACAAGTCCATAAACCATCTCAGACTATTAATTTGTCAGAATTTTTTTTAACATAAACAGTAGTAAATTAAATTGACTATACAAATGATAATAAGTTAATGAATAATTCTTCCTATTAAAATATTAAATTAAAAAACTATAAAATTAACCCACATGTCTTATTATAATGCTGCTTTCCATCTCAGAACAGTACTAATATATACCATTTCATTTAACCCAAATGTATGTTTTGCATTAGTTTTCAGCTGCCTTTTAAGCTTTTTAACTGCTAACCAGTCCTTCCACGGTCCACCCCTACATCTAACTCAACATTGTCCACTATATAAAATTTGAAGGTGTAACCATTATTGCCCTTAATATGTCTGTATAGGGCATTATGATCATCGTCTCTTTTTAATGTCTTAAAAATGTTAGTACATCCTTACTTTTAAAGATAGTGTGGATACAATTAAAATGTAGATTTTATAACGGCATATAAACCAGATGAGACTGAAAGAAGTATTGAGTATGTACCTATGAATATAACTAGTTTAGCTGCACCCTACTTTTTGCAGCCTCTAGGTTTTTATACTGTGCAGCTTGTAAATAATGAATGCTATTTCCACTCATTTATAATTACGATGTTTTGTGTATGTAACAGTATTACAAGGAACAGGCTTATTTTGTTGACAGTACCAACAAGTAGAAACATAGTTGATGAGGAACCATAATTTGTTGTAATTTGAATCACCCGTTATGTTACAAGAATGATTATACAATAAAAGTTTATTAGTATTTAAAAACGAGCATGCTAATTGGACAGTCCAACCAGTGTGCCTGTTGTAAATTGAGCATATACCAACAGAAAAAAGTCCAGCCACTGAAGTACCATTAAGTGCCAGACTTTCTGTTGGTGTATGCTGAGGGACCGAGCCAAATGTAAGAAAAATCAGGTATGTTCTGCAAAACTAAACAGAAATGTACCTGATTTTCCTAATATTTTTGGACTGTCCCTCATAAAAACAGTTTTTTTTTAAATTGCTAAAAAATAAACATCAGTGGAGATTCTGTTTTCTGTGGTGCATCTCCTGCATGGCACTGATGTACTGTGCAAGCATAGGAACAGTAGTCCTATACGCATGGTAGTATATACAAATATATTATTTAAGAAAGGTAAGGAATTACTTTTTTAAATAATGTAATTCTGTAGTAGCAGTAATCCACTCCTGGTTGTGGGTATGTCAGGATTTACCTATAGCTGGCTTTGTTTGATCAATCTTGCTTTTGGATCTTATTGATGACAATAGTCTGCCAAGGCTACCTGCAGAAAAAGCATTCTGTCACAGCTGCAGAAGTTCACTAGCTGAACACACTCCACTGTGATGCTTATTAACTCACAATTTGTAATCCAAAAGACACTTCTCCTACACTGTGGAGCATACAGGAATTAAAAATTAGGTCACGATTCTCTCATGTCACCTGCATAGTGTTGGCACAGCTGATGTACCAGTTCTGGACTGCATCAACTCTCCTGAAGGTATTGGCTGCACTGAGAGCAGGACTGTGTAGTAGCGTCATGCAGCAATATAGACGCTTCTGTGTTTGTGATGTCAGTCACAGTTTATGAAGCCCAAATGACATGCAAATGAGCACTAGTGCATTTGAGTTATTTAATGAATTATGTTGTTCACTGCTGCATTTTAGGCCTAGCAATAATGACCCATAATGTGTACTATAATCCCTCACATATAACAGCATGCAACTGTATTCCCATAAGTAAGCCTTTGGGAATGTGTAGGCACAAAGACAGTAAAGCATGCATAGTTCTACTGCACTGTGTAATTTGGACTGAGGGCTACTCAGTGCACTGACCAGTATGGACTGAGGCTTACTCAGTTTATTGTCTAATGAGGACAGAAGCCTATTCATTATACTTTATAATATAGACTGAGACAATTCCCTGCAATGTCTGTTACAGTCTAAGGTCTACTCACTGCAGTGTCTTATATGGACTGAGGCCTACTGTTTAATATTGTCTGAAGCCAACTCAGTGGTGCTGTTTTTGAATTAAAAAAAAACCTCTCTGAGAGAGTCACTTATGCACTGTCATTGCAGGTGGCCTTAGTGCTTTAGATATTACCTCCTTAAGCGATACTTCAGGTCCAAGATTAAAGGTATCTTTCCCAGACCACACGGCATGCAGACTGGAGTGAATTTGGGATCGGCGTTTGATTCTCTATTGTTCGTTACAATGTATCAACGTCTTTCATAACATATAATTAACCTGAATACATTATCACACAGAGATTATCTGGTACCTTCTTTTCTGCTCTTTGCAAATCTTATTAAGTTACTTACTTGGTCCAAAGTAAGGCAATTAGAAATGAATGTCAGCAACTCCAACTGCATGTCATGTAATGGGAGGTTAAGCAAGACAGCTGTTAGCTGCAGCCTTCAGCACTCTAGTTGAACTCCATTACAAATAATGGAAGCCTTTAAAATTTGGCTGTATGACCTAATCCCACCCTCTCATTCAAGCTGTACTTTGAACTCAGACCAAAAGTCAAGATGTAATGGAATCCGTCTTGCAATGTCTCAATATTTCTTTGTCTTGAAGCACTTATATCTATTGTTAAAGGGATTTTATTTTATTCTGTTTAATCCATTCTTGCTAAGCAGACTGGCAGGCTGACATAAATGGGCCTTTTTTTTTTGTTATGACCTGGGTGCACAGAATTATGCAATGTTAGATATCGAGGTACTTTCAAATTTAGAGTCAGATTTAAACAATTACAGTAATACAGTATTTGTAAATCTAGGAATAGATGCTGTTAGTAGATAAGATAGGCAGATTAGTGCATTGATCATTATATAAATTAGATTTTAGATAGATATTAGATCAGAAAACTGTGACTGGTCCCCATTAAAAAACCTGCAACTAGACCTAGCTGTAAAATACTTCAATAACAAATTTCTTGAACTATTAAATAATTTTGGCCCCTCAGAAAAATTCGCCAAAAAACAAACAGCTACCATGGCTTTCTAAAGAAACAAAACAACTAATGAAACAACGAGATAAGACCTGGTCACTATATCATATATGACCAAAAATAACAACGATCTTACCCTTTACAAACAACTTAGAAACCATGCTAAGAAAAACATCATCAAGGATAAAAGAACCTATTTCCTCACCTGCCAACAAAAATACCAGCACAATCCAACATTCTTACAGAATATGAACCACCTCCTTAACCCTAGTAAAACTCCTACCCCTCCCCCCTCACTACTAACTCCTCTGTGTCTTAGCCTCACAATTCAATTCCCACTTCATCAACTCTGTCACTTCATTCCTAGACAACAAAACAATCCCACCTCTCCCCTACCTCTAATGACGCAAACTCCTTCTCCTTTATTCCCATTCCAACTTCCTACATAAAAAACGTCTATGTAAATTAAAACCCTGCTGCTTAGCTGCTGACCATCTTCCAAGTGAATACCTAAAGCTAGCTGCCTCATCCATCGCCTACCCCATATCATTACTAATAAACCGCTCTCTCTCTCTGAACAGTATGTTCCCAAATTATGGAAAATCTCTCATATCATACCACTTCATAAGGGTGGCCTATCTAGAGACATAACTAACTACTGTCCCATCGCCATTCTATTCCCCTTGCCAAAATTCTAGAGAAATGTGTCCACCAGCAACTCGTGAATCACCTCACTACCAACAACCTACTCTCCAGCACCTGGCATGGCTTCAGGCCTAAACACAGTACTAACTCAGCCCAAATAACCTGTACAGAGACCATTCACCACCTCAAAAATGAAGGACAACTAGTCTCAGCCATTTTCTTAGATATGTCAAAAGCTTTTGACAGTGTCCCATCAGCTGCTCCTCAACAAACTTGCAAACTTGCCAATTACAGTCTCAATATCACACCCCTAACATGGTTTCACAGTTATCTATCCGACTGTCAACCGGCCAGTAAGTGGACAAACAGCCTCTCCCCACTATTACCAGTCACCATGGGGGTACCACAAGGTTCCATACTTGGACCCCTCCTTTTTTGCCACAAAATCACAAATTTCATGATGAACAGACAAAGAGGCAAAAATCTCTACATTCTGTGAAAATCTAGGTGGTTGAGAGGTATGGTTAGTTGAAAGGTACCCATAAGTTAGAAAAAGTTGTACTTACAGGAGTCTGAGAGTATAATTACTTAGCCAAACTGTGAGAATTTTGTAGTGATGTCTATAGCTACATATGCTTTCATCGTAACATATTAATAAACTGATCCAAATGTATGAATCACGATAAATGGTTAGGGTGTTGCACTTGCATCTTGTATTATTGTTTAATAGTGATGGATGCAACTATGGTGTAGAAAAAGGTATTCTAAAACATGTAAGGGGTTTTAAGTGGGTGTTTTGTGCTTGTAGATTATTGTGATATGGGGGCTACTTTAAATTCAGCATGGGTAGTCTCTGCTTTTGCATTTAGCCATTTGTCACAGGTGTTTTAGTAGTAGTGTTTTAAATTGTGTGAATTTCTCCATGGGGATACTTTGCTTCAGCAAAGTATTAGTTTAAGGGTGTGCAGACTTATGCAACCAGCTTATTGTGCATTTTTTATTTGTTTTCCCGTAACAGATTTGTTTGTTTTTCAGTTGAATTGTGCAGGTTATAGGTCACATTAAAGGTGGGAAATGTTTTGAAGAGTCGAGTAATAACGGTAACTGTTCCTCAAACGCTGGCATGCTGAATACCGGCATACCTGAAAGATACAGACCGAATGCTGAAACTACTTACTGCTCTAGAACCAGAATCAAGTGCTAACTTTAGTCTGGAAGTGAGGCAAGTTTGGGTAGTCACTAAAGTTGGTTTTCGACATTCTGATTATTAGTATGCAGGAATTGCACAGCTCGACTCGACTAAATTGGTATCTGGCCTGTGATTGTCAACTATATATATATCTATATATATATCTGTGTATGTACATATATTTTTCTATTTGTATATATCTCGATAAGTAGATCTATGTCAGGAAGTCAAAGAACCACAACTTTCTCAACATTGAAAGAAGAAATTTGGATACTCCATTTATTGAACTTTCAAAACAGCAGATCCCACAGCATTGAGAAATTGTGGAAGTAAGAAAAAACAATATCTCTGCTGCACAAAATGGAACAAAAGCAGTACCGTGTAACTGCATTTATGCAGAGGAAGCAAGTCCCCCCCCCCCACATCCAGCATGCAAACTGTATATATATATATATATAGATATGGGTCTATATTATATGAGCGAACGTTCATATGAACGAACGCTCTGAGTGAAAATGCCAGACATCGAATGTTATATTGTGGGGGGCTGTGCCCCCACACCCCCCACTAAATATATATTCCAACTCCGAGATCGCACTACAGTGAGGAAAGGGCAAATATTCCTATCTTCACTATACTGCGACCCCAGAAAAAGCATTTCGATGCCCGGCATTTTCGCTAATTAGAGCATTCATTCATATGAATTTTCACTCATATAATATAAACCCTATGTATGTATACATATATATATATATATATATATATATATATATATATATATATATATAGTTCTTCAGGGAATGTGAACCCTCCTTCCCTGAGGATTGGCCATCCTACGTATCTGTCTTCTGAATTTTGTACACCACCAGAGCACTGTCATAATTTCTGATGTTGTTAGATTTGCTGTTTTGAATGCTTGATAATGTGAGCATTAGTCTTCCTTGTCTCAGTGTTTAGAAAGCTGATGTAGTCTGTCAACTTTCTGACAAAGACACACATATGTATATGTATAAATAATGCACACACACACACACACACACACACACACACACACACACACACACACGAGTCAGTCATAGGTGATTACTGTACTAACAACCCCAGGAGGGGGCTTTTCTAGCCAGGCTTCCCATGCTGTGAGCCATATATCATTGACAATAATATTGTATGCATGAACTTGTTTGCATGGTTGATGTCTTTTCGTATCACTGTTGCAGTATTCTTTAAAAAATGTATCTCCTGCCTAGGATAGTGCAACGTCCGGCCAGAATACCAAAGCCTTTGCATGTTATAGGCACTGTATGTCACATATATGCTCCCCTTGTAAGATGTAGGGCATAAAAGTAATATACAGATGCACCCACTCAGAAGTTCTTTGCCACCAGTCTGAACACCATTATCAAATGCCGGTCTGAATGCACTTCTTCTGCACTGCAGGTAGGCAGAACTCTCCCAAAATCTTGTTAGTAATTTCCTTTTGGCACAGACAGCATTGGTTCCCCTTCTTTACCACCTGACCAGGGGCAATCATGACAAGTTACCTCACCAGGTGGATTTTCTTACACAAGACATGTGATCTCTTATCCATCCTCAACTATCCACTCTTCAGATGACACTGTGGGTGGTAGGGTTTTGATTCCATTTAGGTACCTCTCTTCTGAGCATGTGTTCCTTGGTCTGCAGGAGGCCAGGAAACTCACTACCAGAAAATCAAATGAAAAAGATTTTCTGTCTGGTACTTCTCTCATCATAAGTATCCCCTCTCTGTGGTTCTCTATTATTGTTTTTTGCTCCATGCTGGGTTGGCATATTTTTCAGTTAAAGCTCAACTATCAGCTATCTTTGCTTTCTACCCTCGACTCCTCTTTTGCCCTCTTAGTTTGAGGTCAAGCAGTTTCTTATAGGCATCCGTCATCTCAGGCCTCCCAGAGAGCCTATTCTGCTTTCTTGGGACCTCAATTTTGTACTTGAAAAATTAACTCGGGCTCCTTTTGAACCTGGTAGTTCAGCTTCCTTGTAACATTGTACTTGGAAGACTGTTCTTCTGTTGGTTCTTACTTCAGTCAATAGAGTGTCTGACCTTCAGGCTCTCATGGCTGCTGTTCTTTTTTTAGTTTTTTCACAGAAAGAAGGTGTCTCTTTGAAGTAATCCTTCTCTTATGCCCAGGGTGGTTAATGAGTTGTCCCTTAATTAGTCTATTCACTTTCCTTCCTTTTTCCATTCTCCGCAGTCTGCCAGTGACAAGGTTCTTCACACCTTGTATCTGCACAGACAGCTCAGGTATTATTTGGATAAAACAATGGCAGTTCCCAAACTCAGCAAATTTTTGTTTCTTTTCATCACAGGACTTTGGGTTTGGTTGTTTCCAAGCAAACTATCTAATTCTGGATTTCTGAGGCCATTTCTTTTTGGTATTCTTTTCATGACAAATGTCTTTCTATATCTGTAGGCATATTCTGCGAGGATGGTTGCCTCATCTGGTGCCTTTTTCTGGTGCACACAGATTTCTATCCTTGAGGCTGCCACTTGGTCCCCTGATCATTCTTTCACTAAACGTTATAAATTGGATGTAATTTCCAAGGCCAAGACAGGACAAGTTTGGCCAGAACAGGTTATGCCAGGGCTATTCTGCATGGGTTTGTAGAGAGCTTTTCTGTGCCTTCCTTCTCGAGCCTTCTTCTTAGCTTTTGCATTCTCCTTTTGGTTATGAATACTGCAACAGTGATATGGAAGGACACAGAATAGTTGTGTAAAAGCTTACCATAACAGCAGATGTCCTTTTCTTCACTGTTGCAGTTTTCTGTCCCTCCTGCCTTCCCTCGCTTTTCTAGCTCTTGTCCCTGTGCTGTTGTTGCCCTCCTGGCCAAGGGGCCTTGCTGCCTTTTCCTTCTGGATCTGCATGTTCTGTTTTGTCCCTAAGGATATTCTGCTTCTCTTGGAGCAATTAACTTCAGAGTGTTTGTGTCCATATTTCACTTTTATGCCCTACATCTTCCTCGGGGAGCATACATGTGATGTACAGCACCTGTGAGTTCTAAAGGCTTTGGTATAATGGCTAGACATTGAGCTATCCTAAGCAGGATATCTCTTTTGTAAATCATACTGCAACAGTGAAGAGAAGGACATCTACTGTTATGGTAATATTTTACGCAATTGTATTTTGTCAGGAACAAAAGGAAGGTGGAAGGGGAGCAGGTATGGAAGAGAGAGAGAGAGAGAGAAAGCAAGCAAAAGTAGTGCAGAAAGCATGCAAAGCCTGGGATATCCTAGTGCTCCCTTCATTATCATAATGTCGAATGCCAGGAACACATGATCACAGCACTTACTGAAACGTGAAGGCAGTGGCAATCAAACAGCCTGACTGAACAGTGTGCAGAGTCAATGAAAGTGGCGTAGACTTTATTATTATTGCATAATGTACACTCATGCTATGTTCATTATATCCATGGGAAAGTGAGACCATCTCCTTTTCCAATTTCTGTTTTTGTTGTCTTCTTGTATATGTCACCTTTATCATATTGTGTAAGATCTTGGTTGTTAATAGGAATATGAATGGATTAGTATATGCATATTTATGATTAGTAATACTAACAAAAGCTGTGATATGTGAAATGAAATGTAAATTGAAAGAAGAATAAAGAACTGCAGACTGTTGAGGTTGGAAAGGACCTAAGAAAGACTGAAACTGTTGCTTTCTTACAAACTACAGCAAAATTATTTAAATCATTGTAGTCTTAAAGCTGGGAAGTATTTAAAATACAGCTATATTTACATGCACATGTCAAAACTTTACTTATTAATTTCCTTTCCAAATCAGTTTTTCAACGTAATCAAAGTCAGCAAAACAGATGCACATACTTATCAGCTCCCTGACATGACAGTAACAGTTAAAATAAAAAATAAACACTCGTGCACAGTAACACAAGCTGAATACTGAAGCAACAAAATGGAAGTGTTATGCAATTTATGTCTCCAAGCTACCTACCTTGCCTGTTAACTTTTATATACTATATCTATCTTTACTTCCTTGTCTGTCTACTTCTTCTTTTAGCTTCTACCTTGGCTATTCACCTCAATGGCTCGGATTACATTCTCATAAAATACTATTTGTATACAAAATCAGAAAGAATCGGTTAATCTGAAGCAATTCACAATTTAAGAATCAGTATATTTGTTCTCCTCTTTTTTTGTAAGTAAAATGTATTCATTATTTATCATTTCATATTGTCTTTTTTACAGTACAACTAAAATATTTATTCCTTGATTCAGACCTGCCTGCAAATCACCACATCTGTTCAAGCTGGGTTTGGACAATACACCTAAAAACAAATTAGTTCTTTTACATCTACAACTTTGTAAACTGTATACAGCTACTAGATTACTGTCATTCTTGTTCCTAATAATACAAAAATAATCTGTAATCCTAACCTTCACTGTGTTTCACCCACATACAGTGGATATAAAATGTTTGTACTCCCCCTGTTAAAATGCCAGGTTTTTGTGATATAAAAAAATGAGACCACAATAAATCATTTCAAAACTTTTCCCACCTTTAATGTGACTATAACCTGTACAATTCAATTGAAAAACAAACAAGTCTGTTAGGGGAAAAATATAAAAAATAAAAAACATACATTAAGCTGGTTGCATAAGTGTGCACACCCTTAAACTAATACTTTGTTGAAGCAGCTTTTGATTTAATTACAGCATTTAGTCTTCTTGGGTACACACCTGCCATCAATTAAAGAAACTCTGATTAACCCCAAATAAAGTTCAGCGGTCCTAGTAGGATTTTCCTGACATTTGCTCAGTTGTCTGATAAAGCAAAAGCCATAGTTCACAGAGAGCTTACAAAGCATCAAAGGGATCTCATTGTTGAAAGGTATCAGTCAGGAGAAGGGTACAAAAAAGTCTCCACAGCATTGGATATATCATAGAACACAGTGAAGACAGTCATCAAAAAGTGGAGAAAATATGGGACAACAGTGACGTTGCAAATAACTGAATGTCCCTCCAAAATTGATGAAATGACAAGACAAAAACTGGTCAGGGAGGCTACCAAGAGACCTACAGCAATACTGAAGGAGTTGCAGGAATTTCTAGCAAGTACTGGTTGTGTACAACATGTGACAACAATCTCTCGTATTCTCCATACGTCTGGGCTATGGGGTAGGGTTGCAAGACGGAAGCCTTTTCTTACACAGAAAAACATCCAGTCCCAGCTAAAATTTGCAAAACAATACAGCTAGTCTCCCAAAAGCACGTGGGAAAATGTATTATGGTCTGATGAGACCAAGGTTGAACTTTTTAGCCACAATTCCAAAAGGTATTTTTGGCGCAAAAACAACACTTCGCATCACCATCCCCACGGTGAAGCATGATGGTGGCAGTATCATGCTTTGGGGTTGCTTTTCTTCAGCTGGAACTGGCGCTTTAGTCAAGGTGGAGGGAATTATGAACAGTTCCAAATACCAGTCACTTTTGACCCAAAACCTTCAGGCGACTGCTAGAAAGCTGAAGATGAAGAGGAATTTCACCTTTCAGCATGACAATGACCCCAAGCATACATCCAAATCAACAAAAGAATGGCTTCACCTGAAGAAAACTAAAGTTTTGGAATGGCCTAGCCAGAGCCCAGACCTAAATGCAATAGAAAATATGTGGGGTGATTTGAAGACTGCTGTGCACAAGGGATGCCCTCGCAATCGGACAGATTTAGAGTGTTTTTGCAACAAAGAGTAGGCAAAAATTGTCAAGTCAAGATATGCCATTGAATTGTACAGGTTATAGGTCACATTAAAGGTGGGTAAAGTTTTGAAATGATTTATTGTGGTCTCATATATCACAAAAAACTGCCATTTTAACAGGGGTGTGCAAACTTTTTATATCTGTTGTACCATTTTGTTTGCTGGTAACTCCATTCCATAATATACAAAACCCCGTAGGAATTGTAGACAAGTCAACTATTTGAAAGATGAGTAACTCCATTTATTTTGCTTCCATGTAAACTTATTTTGTTTTGCAATTTACAATTAACACAAACAAATGTACCTTTCAAAACAAACTTAACAAAAGCAATTAACATATTTTGACATAATCTTTTAAATTATTGTTTCTACTGTTAAATGTTACATGTTTAGCAAATGATCTTTCATCTCTAAATCAAACTTCAAAATGTGCCAATTTTCTATATTTTTTCAAAGATGGAAGGAAAGGCAGTGCATGTACATACAAAGAGATTCTCATTTTCTCTAACAGAACAATGTACATCAGTGCAAGACTTTTTACACATCCAACCTCTCCCTCATTTCCCATTTGTTTATCTTCTGAATACCCTCTACATTATAATCTGTCTTTTATTTCATTAATAGTATTATGCAAAACCATTATACCTGATGAAGTATTCCAGAATGCCCTATATCATTCATTGTAAAGCGAGGAATTCAAAAGATGTGGAGGATGTTAATTTGAAGTCATTAACTGCTGTTGCCTTCTTGTATAACTAAGAGAACACCCTAGTTCATTCCTTACTCACAGCCTTTATATCTAAATTACTACTCTGCATCCTAAGCATTTCATTTGTAAATTACAAATCATTTGCATTTCACAATAATTATATCACGAACTGTTTAAACTCTTCAGCTTAATCTTTGCAAACAAAAATCAAGTAGTCAGTATAATGCTTGTACATCACTACATTCTTCAGAAAAAAAATTCCATCCTGTAAATAAAACAGTTTTCAAAATATCCTGTGTATATTTGGGTACAAAAGCATCAGCAATTCTGTATGTAAATGGTATTTAATGGCAATGTAATCAGATCTGATGAAGGAGGGTAGCCAAAGTAATAGAACGATTCTGCTTGTGGAAAAAATTGTGCATCAATTTTCCATTTTGCTGTATTTGTATTCAGTAATGCACACACTATCTACATCTATGTACTACTTGCAATGGAGTGCTATTTCGATAAACTGTAAATGGACATTGGCATCTGCAGTCATGTAAGCTCATGGAACTGCTTTGATGACATTGAATGTGATCACCATTCTGGAATCCTCAGAGCAGTAGTCTGGTAGAGGGCCATAGATACAAAAAACAAAGAAAAAGAATGTTCACTCTTTTGAGCAATGGCTGTTAAAAAAAAAAAAAAAAAAAAAAATATATATATATATACATACACACACACATACATATATGCATATATGGATCTATTGCAGAAGATCGAAGTGTCAGAAAATCGAACTTCAACCCGCTTCCATCTTTATTGCATGGCGCCCCCATCCTTACCAATATCCAGTCCTCCCTGAAAACTAAACTTGACTCATGCTATAACAAGGTTGCTAAATTTGTAACAAATGCAAAATTTTCAGACCACCACTATTCCTCTCTACATTAATTAAACTAGCTTAAACTTCCACACTACCTCATTTATCTACAATTAACTACTGCACACAAATTTATATATAAACCAACAAACTGCCCTTTACTCTCTCTTCCATACTGTGTTTCATCCTAACTGACCTCTTAGATCTGAAAACAAAATGTTGCTGAAGGTTGAAAAACCCAATCTCACAGATGACCAAGTGCTGTACTCTTTTTACTGTCTCAAAACTATGGAACAACTTCCCATCTTTGATCAGGACAGTTAGGAATCCTGCTTTCTTTAAGAAGTCCCACAGACTACATCTTTTCTCCAAGTCTTTTCTCTTTCTAATACCATGATGGGAATGGACCCCATTCCTAAGTCAAACTGTGACTAAAGTTCATGAAATTAGTATTGTTTCCATCTTTGATGTTAGCTGAAAGTGCGATTTGCAGCACCCTCAGTGTGCCTAGTAATGACGACTTCTGCAATTCGTACGGAGTTACATGTATTGGTAGCATATCTAAATATGACTGTAGACTCTTATTTTATAATACCCATTGCTCCTACTACTGTTGGAACTGTCTGGGTATCTGTCTTCCACATTGCATTTGTTTCTGCTTGCAAATCCTGATATTTTATGACTTTGTCTCTCTCTGTATGTAGGACACTGTAGTCACTGGATGTGGCAATTTCAATGATCAATGCTACTTTTGTCTTCTTTTCTTGGACCACTATATCCAGTTTTCTAGCATCTGTCTTTTGAACTGTTGGTAAAGGATGATCCCATGTGATGTAGATTTCATCATTTTCTATGATGCCTTGTGCTTCCAGTGTTTTTCAGCCACTTCAGTACCATAATGTTTGCACAACCCCCAGTGCAACAATCTTGCCGCATTATTACAACAAAAAGAAAAAAAAAAACAAAAAAATCTTGCTTTTTTTCCCACTTTCTGAAAGTTAAGAAAGTTCAGTTACAGATTTGCTGTTCTGAACTGTTTGGAAGTTTCTAGAAGGCCAGTGCTCGCTTGGGCTAAAGGGAAGTCTCTGTGTTCACCAGTGGGAGTGGTTAACACTGAACAGCCTGCCTGTCCCTGGAGGAGTGGTTACTACCTAGAAGCTGTAGTTTTATTGGCCATTTTGGGTCAGTTCTAAACTCCTTGATCTCTCTCTCTTAAAACCAGGCTGCCTCATGGTTTTGGCGTCTTTTCAGGCTTGCTAGTTGTTGCTGAAGCACCTACCAAGAGGAGAAAATGCTTAGAGAAGAAAAGGAGCCACTTCTGTGATTTTAAGTATTTTCTTCTGATTTTTTGTTGTTTTACTGCTTTGCCGCCTACTTTTTGGCATTTTCCGGCTTGCTAAAGTTTATATCTGTAACAGTAACAGTACTTGGAACACATCTAGAGCCTGTTTACTGCATTTCCTGTGTTGCACTTAATTTAAAATCGTTTTTTTCTCTAAAAACTGCATTTTACCTGATTTTGGCCTAGCACTCAAGTGTGGGGTAATTTATTGCACTGTTGTGATTATTTTGCTGCTTGTGTATCTCTGCTACCTTTAAACTACAACAAAAAGAAAAAAAACAAAAATCTTGCTTTTTTCCCACTTTCTGAAAGTTAAGAAAGTTCAGTTACAGATTTGCTGTTCTGAACTGTTTGGAAGTTTCTAGAAGGCCAGTGCTTGCTTGGGCTAAAGGGAAGTCTCTGTGTTCACCAGTGGGAGTGGTTAACACTGAACAGCCTGCCTGTCCCTGGAAGAGTGGTTACTACCTAGAAGCTGTAGTTTTATTGGCCATTTTGGGTCAATTCTAAACTCCTTGATCTCTCTCTCTTAAAACCCTACAACTCTCTTTTTGCGCGGTTTTGCGCACTGAGCAGTGCCACCTAAACAGGTTTAAACTATTCCAGGCTCCACAAAGTCTGCTCTTCACTTTTTCCCTTAGAACTGTTCAAACTCTCAAAGTAATCACTCTGTTCTCTTTCTAAAGCCCTGCACTTGCTCAGCTCTTATAAGGAAACACTAACTAACTAAAGCACTACACCCTCCTTGACTTCTCATAAGTATTAGACTCCCGATTGGTCCTTCCTGATCAAGTGAAAATTCCCTTCCCTAATCTGATCAGTAAAAAAAAACAGTTCCCTATACTAATCTGGTATGTCCAAGGGTCAGTTTCAAGGTTACTCTCCAGTCCAGATGGTGAATCTGGGAATTTTGAGGCAATGTTACAATTGCCTTATGTACACAGACAACCCTCTCCTCCTTCCAACAAACTCTAATACATGTGAGAGATGCAGTTACACAGTCAAACTGGAGGCAGAGCTCTCTCAACCCAAGACTGGCACAGTCAGTCAGGAGGAAAAGGTAACCACCCACACCACAAATCCAGTCTCACACAGACCTATTGCATCTGCATACCCAACACATAAACACACAAAAACATACTCGGAGGCTCTAAATAAAAATATGCCTAAACAGTAAAGACCTCCTAAGCAGATATCCAAGCAACAGCCACCCCTCAACAATACCCACAAATCACATATCTCACAAAATCAGTGTGCCTCACAGTCACAGCCCATAAGGCCAAACAACACACCAAATACACTTGTTATAGGGGACTCTATTGTCCGGCACACTGACGTCCCACTCACCAGACTGAACAAGGAGAAGGTCACTGTAAGCTGCCTGTCGGGTGCCAGGATCCGTCACATAATGCAAGCACTCAGGTCACTCCAAAGTAAGTACAAGTATGACTCCGTCATTGTCCATGCTGGACTGAATGACCTGAGACGTACCTCCCTGGACTACATGAAAAGAGACATAGAGGAGCTCTCTGACCATGTAGCCCAGGCTGGTATGTCCCTGACCTTGAGTAACATCTTGCCCTCACCAAGAATGATGCCACAGTATAAAGACAAAATGATCAGTTTCAACAATTGGCTAAAGTATTGGTGTCATTCAAAGGGGATCAAGTGTCTGTCAGCCTGGGATGACATGCTCGACAAGCCACGTTGCTTCGTTAGGGCCGGCTTGCACCTGTCACCCTTAGGCTTTCGTATACTGGCCAAGGCACTTGCCACCCCCATAGTGCCTTTTTAGGCAAGGCTCAAAGGACAAACCCACCTCCATAGGCAACCCAAAGATAAAAAAACTAAAGGTAATGCTACTCAGTGCCAGAAGTCTAAACCTCAAGATGCACGCACTTGAGACTCTCCTCAGTATGGAGAAAATCGATGTCTGTGCAGTAACAGAAACCTGGTTCAAGGCTCCTGAGAGCACCCCAGCACTACCAGGTTATAACTCATACCATGCGTTTTTGCCCCAAAACTCGGACCGAAGCACAAAAGGAGGGGGACTATCTATATTCATCAAAGATACCTACACCTCCAGGTTAGTGGCACTGCACGAAGCATCAGAAACCATCCATGTGCAACTATCAGCTGGCAAAACTGCCTTTCAGTTTGTAGCCTGCTACAGAACACCCTCCTTATTACAGGAACCCCACTTGGCATTCCTGAGAACACTGGAGAATATGAAGGTCTCTCCAAACACTATGTTATTGGGTGACTTCAACTACCCAAACATTGACTGGGAAAACTACTGAAGCCCAAACACCCTCGCCCAATGGTTCCTTGAATTTATAAACTCTAACGCAATGGAACAACTGGTCACCACTCCCACAAGAGGGAACAACATATTGGACCTGGTCATCACCAACATGGGGACTCTATGTTCCACACCAGAGGTAAACCCCTCATTAGTAAGATCAGACCATAAACAAATTTCCCTGGACATCCATATCCTGTCCCCACCCCCAGCCAAGGAAATCACTGTAAAGAATTTCTCAAAAGCCAACTTTGCACTTCTCAAGACTGAGGTGGAATCCTTCAAAGCCCCTGGGCCAGAGGATAATACAGCCCAGTCCGGAGAATCCTTTGCAAATGCATTCTATGAGCACCTGCAGGAATTCATGGATCGTGCTATTCCAAATAAAACCAAGACTCACTCCTCCAAAAACAGGAGACCGGTCTGGTGGACCCCGGCCATAAATAAGCTATACAACAGAAGGAGGAAGCTACTACATGACAAAGCAAAATCCCAAAAAGGGAAGGCATCTCTGATCAGTATTAGCAAGAAACTTCGATCCCTCATAAAATCATCAAAGGCCAGTTTCGAAAGAAAAATTGCCCTAGACACTAAAGATAATCACAAGGCCTTCTTTAGTTATGTCAGAAACATGGGCGGAAACTCCCAGATATGCTCTGAATTGTTGCATAATGGCACAAAATATACAGAACCTACAGACATAGCCAGCATCCTGGCAAACAGATTCAGCGCAAACTTCTCTCCCCCAAAGGAGTAAACGCCTATCCCAACTGAATGTAACCTCCCTGACATCACAGATGCACAGGTGAAATCTGCCCTCTTCAAAGCAAAAAACACAGCATCTATGGGACCGGACGGTGTCCCAGGCTGTCTCTTACACGAGCTCCAAGAAGAACTGAACCCTCACATTAAGTCACTGTTCATACTTAGCCTTACTACAGGATATGTACGCAAAGAATGGCATACAGCTACAGTGGTCACTCTCCACAAAGGTGGTGCCACAACGGACCCCGGAAACTATTGCCCCATAAGCCTGACTAGTCTGGTCTGTAAAGCTATGGAGCGTATTATCATGGAACTCATAAACAGACATTGGACCCTACCCAATTCGGCTTTGTTAAGGGCAGATATTGCCTCTTAAACCTAGTTGATTTCTTTGAAACCGTTACCAAAGCCATAGATGAGGGCAAGGTAGTCCACATAGCCTACCTGGACCTTGCAAAAGCCTTCGACACAATACCCCACTCGGGCATCATAAATAAGCTTACCAGCTTAAATATCAACCCCTATATCACAAGATGGGTTGCAAACTGGCTCAGAGATAGAACCCACATGGATAGAATCACAGGTGCCATGTCTGAATCCAAACCAGTTACAAGTGGCGTCCCACAGGGCTCAGTTCTGGGACCTCTCTTGTTCGGTATATACTTCTCTGAGGTTCAGGCTAACACGGGGGGATTATGGCTGACAAAGTTCGCAGATGACTGCAAACTGGGGGCCATAATCGAATCTCCAGCTGACGCAAGCATCCTCCAAAAGGGTCTCACGGAGATGGATGCTTGGTGCCAGAGCCACGGCCTCAAGCTAAATGCTAAAAAGTGCATAGTCATCCCCTTTGGGAAAAACAAGGTGCCCACAAATTACCACATAGGTGGTAATCCATTAAGTACGGAAGAAGTAATTAGAGATTTGGGGACCAATGTAGATAGTAATCTGTCCTTTGATAATCACATTGCCAAAGTGGTTAGAAAGACCTTCTATATAGCCCACCTTATCACGAAAGGGTTCGCATCTAGATCGAGAGGTCATTGTGCCCCTCTACTCGTCACTCATCAGGCCCATAATTGAATACAATGCCCCTTTTGGGATGTACCTTACCCGACACCTGCAGCAACTGGAGAGACCCCAAAAGTACCTCACCAAGAGGATCATGGGCTACAAACAGATGTCCTATGCAACTTGACTAAAGAAACTCCAGCTCTACTCAGTTGCTTACCCCCTACTCAGAGGCGATCTATGCCTGACGTACAAAACCATGTCACACGCAGAATTAATAGACATGCTCCACCTCAAAAAATCCAAGTCCCTTAGAGCTACACGCTCCTGGGACCTAAACCTCAGCACAAAAATAAATAGGACATGCTGGAGGGACAGATTCATTTCCCAGAGGCTCCCCTCACTCTGGAATAGAATCCCAATTCATGTTAGGCATAGCCCCTCGCTGACCCTCTTCAAGCGAAATTTGGACGCGTGGATGGGAAATCGCAAATTCACCCTTGGGATCTCTCCTGTGTCCCTGCTAGACAGAGGCACAGTAAACTAATCTTAAAAGGGTACCTTCTGTGACCTACTTTACAGAGGCACAGTAGGTTAATCTAATAGGGAGGCGGAAGCCAAATACACTCTGGCTAGACTTCTAAATGCCCTAGGGCAGATAGCCTAGTATCTACCTATGAACCTATTATGCCTTTCAATATACAGTCCTTCTGCCATTAGTATGTCACAACCAGCAACAAGGCGTGCAACTGTTTCCAGTTCTGTTTTACAAAACTTATATTTGTCTGTTTCTCCCACATGTTCAATGGACTTTGTAAACCAACGTGTACGTAGCCCACTGTCTTGTGCCGCCAATATTAACCTTTCATCTCTTTGTTTGAATTTGTCTCTCCTTAACCATTACTGCATTTGTTCCTGATCAACATGAGGTTCTTCCAGAACTTTTCTATACTTGCAACTATATTTATGCATTTTCCACATTTCTTCCATTCTCATCTTGTCCTTCACTTTATATTCTTTCTTTTGTTTTTTGGCAAATTCAGTTGCTGCCTGCTTTTTATCCACTTGTGGTTTAATTTCCATTCCTGCTTGATACCAATATGCTTCTGTTAGCCTAAGCAGGGAAGTCATCTTAGATTTATTCTCCTCATGTTTTAAGACCTTCACTACATTTGGGTCTTGTGAGGTCAGAAGATATGTGTGGAGTCCCACAATTGCAGATATGTACATGTAATCAATTTCAAGGACGACCTTTCCTCCTTCGGAATGGGGAATATAGAATCCTGGTATGCACTGATTTTTATAAATCATTTCATAGGTTCATTGATTAGTACTAAGCTAACTGCCTTTGTGAGCCATTTTAAGACTAGCCAATTATCCATTGTGAAACTCAAACCCTGCATCTTGTGCTTGTAAGGCAAACACCTTAACCATTAGGCCACCCTCCCATCCCCCTTTTGGCGAGCATGAAGCATCCTTCTTGTTTTCCTGTCTTATCTATCCAACAGGGCCAGTTAATCACGCCAAAACTGTAAGTTAGGACAGAAAGAGCAAATTGGTTTATAACTTGGATTTTGTTCCTAGATGTCAGCACTGCTTTTAGGATTAATTTAAGTCTTTTAAAGTACTCCTTACTAAGTTTTATTTGCATTTGTTCATGTTTTATTGTTGATTCTTCATCAGTTCCCAAATATTTTTACTTTCCCTCTTGCTCAAATTCTTTTATATCACATCCTTGTCCCAAGCGGATGTTTTCTTGGTGCTGCAGTTTTCCTGTTTTAAAGGTTGATTTTGCACATTTATCTAGACCAAATTACATTCTTATATCATCTGAACATTTTGACAACATGCAGTTGTAATTTCAATTCCTCATCTGATCAGCTATAGTTTCAAATCATTAACATAGAGAAGACGAGAAGTCTTTACACTTTGTTGTTTTCTTGGAGCCAAATTATAGCCATGGCCTGAGCTGTTAAATCGACAGCTTAATGGGTTAAGAGTAAGACAGAATAGCAGCGGTGACAGAGAGTCACCCTGGAATATCTCCCTTTGAAATTTTATCCCTGGAATAATAATTTGTCATTTATTGTGGCTCAATTGCAAACTGGTCTGCCACTGTTTCATGGTCAATGTAATGTAGTTGATCAGTGTAGGGTGCATCTTATACATTTTTAAGTACTGTTTTATCCATGAATGTGGGATGCTGTCAAATGCTTTTTTGCAGTCTTATCCATGCCATACTTAGATTCTTCCCCTTTTTACAGTTCTCCACTATGACTTTATTTAAAGCAAATGAGCCTTTGTTCCATATGACTTTCTTTTATTGCCCTTTTGTTCTATTGCCATAATTGAATTTTCTTCTAAATGACTGTAGACTATGTCGGCATCAGTTCCAGTGTATAGTTTATACGTTGTCGGAAGGCAAGTTACTGGTCTATAATTTTTATGGTAGCTTGCAGGTTCACGCTTAAGTAGGAGCATTGTTTTTCCTGTTTTTAGCTAGGTTGTTGTCTGTTCGGGGTGCACATATACATAGTTCTTACTCATGGCTAAATCTTCATACAAAGATGTTAATACTTTCAACCAGAAGTTAGGTACTGCATCTGGGTCTAGGCTTTTACAGTTTGAGGCTTTTCTTAACTTTGTTTCAGTCTCTCTGGCTGTTACTTTATCTCATTTCATATCCTGTACCTTTAAACTTTTTATTCTTTCTTTTACTTCTTCTATCCATTTAGCGTATTTATGTTCCACATGATCTTCATAGATACTTCTCCAAAGTTTATCTATTTCTTCTTTTTTTTGTGGTCTTTCAGTTCCTTTTACATTTTTTCCCACTTCTCTATAAAACTTTTTTGGTTCATCAGTAAATTGCATATTTTGTACTTTTCCTTTATATTTATCTGCATATTCATCAAATATCCTCCAACCTCACACCAACCAAAGATCACTTAGATCATCCAATAGAATTGTAGTGCAAACCACTATAGCTAACAGTTTAGCCGGGAACTCCACGTTTGCCAACTCGGTAGGCAAAGCTTGGAACTCACTACCCCCGGACATCACAACAAACACTACCCTTTCTAAATTTGGGACAGACCTCATGCAGTACTTCATGACTCAGTGGCTTTGTCCCTGTGCCAGGCCTGATTAAATACTTGGTAACACTTGTACACCTGTATCAGATTAATAATTGCTTTTGTAATTAATAGTCAGTTCAGTGCTACTGTGTTATAATCAGCTGTCCAGATGTAAAGCATCCTATTTCAGCTAACCTATACTATGAGTGTTAACTTGACTGTTTGTTATTTATGAACTTTAGAGTGTTTTACATAAGTTTCCTTCTCTGTATTACTTCCTTTGGAGCTTTTCTCCCCAGGCCTCTGCTGAAAATGGACATGTATCCAGTCGGACTATCCCGGTCAACAAATGTAAAATAAAATAAATAAATAAATATTGTCTACGTTTTTCTGCCTGTGCTGAGATTTTTAGTTTATTTGAGATAGTGCATGATAGATCCTGATCTGTTCTAATACTGCACATTGCTTTTATCACGTCTAAGTATTTTTGTTGATCTGTTCCCTCTTCTAACAGTGACACTTCTTGTCTTAGTTGCTTTATAGTTTTCTCTGTTTGATACTTCCATGATGGTATTTGATTTCTCCCCTTTCTCTCCCTCACTACTTTTGTTCTTGTGGTAGAACTTTATCAGTTATGAATTTAGCTGCACAGTAATATATCCTGTTTATTTCTGTTATATTGCATGGATCTGTATGAACAGTGCTAATTACTGTGTTCATTTGTTTTATAAAATTTCTAACTTTTTGGGTTTTATTGACCTTCTGCAGTCTATTTCTTTCACTGATCTCAGTATGTCTATCCATATCAATTAAGTCAAGCAACTCTCCTCTTAGCTCATTTTCTTCTAAACTGAGAGCACATTGTTTGTTTTCCATTTCCTGTGGGCATTCTAAAGAAAGTTCTGTTGCATCCTCCTGTGGCACATTCTCTTCAGTTTCATCCTGTGCCATCAGTTGCTCTGTCTAATCAGAACTCACTGGCCTGTCACTCCTTCAACATTGACTGCATCAGAGTTTTCACAGTTTCTTGTCCCTTCCCTTGCTGTTCAGCTTCAAGTGAATGTTTATACTCGCTTCCTGTGGAGGGCTGCAAAATATCTTCATATGACACCTGACCAATTGCTTCCCGTTCCACTGGTTTCCCCTTAATTTGGAGTTCCATTGCTCTATCCTTTTGTGGTGCTTTCTGAATTAGATTTTCTACACTGAATCCTTCACTTTGGAGGTGCTCCATAACCTTGGTTTCTATTTCTTTAACTTCTCCATTACTGATCTCCTTTTCTGCTTTTCCTCTTTGTCTTCTTATTTTTTGTATTGTAAAGTTTTCCATGTCTGGATTCCTTTACCTGTATTTCTCTTCAAATATCTTTGACGCTGCTCTTTTTGTATTGGTTAATTTTGATTTCTCCTTTGTATAGATATTACACCATATTAAATCTATTTTTCTTTCCCATGTCCATATTTCTTCAGGTGTCTCCTGATCTTCCTGTTTCTCCTTACGTTGGGGACTCGTTCCATCATGCTGTGATGTAACCTGTGTTAGACCTTCTACATCAAATCCTTTACTTCGCAGGCACTCCATAACTTCAACTTCTATTTTTTTTAACTCCTACTTTACTACATTCCCTCTTTGTGATATTTTTTTTATTGTGAAATTTTCCATGTTTGGATGCCTTTGCCTGTATTTCTCTATGAATATTCTTGGGGCTGCCTTCTTTATGTTGATTAACTTGATATTCAACTTTGCATAAATATTGCACCTTATCGAATCTTTCTTTCTTTCCGATGTCCATATTTCTTTTTTATACTTTTCAAAAATATCTAGGTTTTGTTGTTTATATTTTCGGACTTCCTCAGATGCTTCTTTTTCCAAACAGATCAAAGTTTCTTGGTCTATATACTGTTTTTCAAAAAAAACACAGATTTTTATTTGAAGCTTCTGACAGATTTTCTTGTGGAATTATTTTTCTTTCCTCTAATTTATCTCTTTATCTTTTTGTATACCTTGTGTCTGGAAATTCTGGGCTTTTCGCATAATAGTAACAATACATAATTTCTTTATGGCTCTTCTTTGGCTTATCAGTGTTTGTGATTTTTGTGGACTGCTACTTCCTTCTACAATAGAGGGCCCTTCCTCCCACTGGGTCTGGCCTGGCCCCATTATAGGAATGTTTCCATATTTTGAGGATTCTACACTGTCATTTTTTCCAGTCCTAGCACCAGTGCACCTACGGCACCTTTTTTATCTTGGGTCTTGTGCACCCAGCTATCTTTTTTAATTTTTGACCTACTTCTCTCCATGATATATGCTGTAGTGTATATATCAGTGTTGCCTTTGTAAGATTTTGTAGAAAACGGGGTCCACCTCATGAAGGTACTCACCAAGACTTGAGGATGAATTTGATTTCAGCACTACTACACTCCTTTGCTTGCTGACTTTTCATCACTCCATTCAGATCCCTCTCTTCTCTATGGCATTGTACATGTGCTATAATAACACCTCCCAAAACCTGACTTCCTCTACTATAACCTTACTTTTACCCCATTTTAATACTTGCATAACTTTTCCATCCTCTCTTGCTATCTAATTGCATGAGCAAGTCTCACTAAGTCTTGCTAAATTTCAGCTGCTCAGAACTACAAATCTCCAGCCATTAATAACCCTAAATCTGATACTCTATTTGGAAAAACTCCATCAACACTGCCAATAATATTACATAACATACATGTGTATTATGCATGTAATTAATTTGTACTTTTGTGCTCGTGCTATGTAGGTAAATAATTTGTACTGTTGTGCTCACACAGTGTAGGTAAATAATTTGTACTGTTGTGTTCACACTATGTCAATAATTTGTACTGTTGTGCTCTCACTATGTAGGTAAATAATTTGTACTGTTTGTATGTAAATAATATGTACTGTTGTGCTCATACTATCTATGTAAATAATTTGTACTGTTGTGCTCACACTGTGTATGTAAATAATTTGTACTGTTGTGCTCATACTATTTCTAAGCACTGATTTTATATATATATATATATATATATATATATATATATATATATATATACACACACACATATATATATATATATATATATATATATATATATATATACAGCAGCGACCTTAGGTTAGCTGGTGCCTTAGGCAAAATGGCTCCACAGCACCCATCACACCACCCAGGTGCCCCCATCCTGGTCTACCTACACCAAATAAATACTGGAAAAGCGACCCTGCTACAGCGGTGCTCTAGGCGGTCGCCTAGTTGGCCTATGCCTAAGGCCATGTATATACATATATATATATATATATATATATATTACAAAAATGACTCTAACTGTAAAAACAAAACTTTCCAAAGCCCTATGCTTAAGCATACTTTCAACCTTCCTAACCTATGCCTACATTATCACCTCATTTGAAAAACCATACTATAACCAATATAACTACATTCATAAACAGACACCAATTCATAACTCTATCCTCCCTGTCAGTCAAATTAATATCACCTCAACTCCCAGCTACCTTCTCCCTAAATACCATAGACTCTCCCACATTAAATACTTTACATCCACAATAAGAAAAGTAAAATATCCATCAAACGCTTTAAATAACCCTGTATCAACACTCATTAAACCTAGCTTAAAAGAAGGTGACATCCACCCTAACCCTGGCCCTACAATTCCAACTACCCTAATTACCCAGCCCAAACTCCCCAACTCTTTCCTAATAGGACATCTTAATATCCGAAGCGTTACTAACAAAATATCCCATCTCCACGCCCGTCTTGATACCCATAACTTTGACATCCTCTGTCTAACAGAAACATGGTTAAAGCCACACATCAAAGACAATGAAATCATTCCCCAAGGGTACAATATACTAAGATTAGACCGTATAAAAAGTAAGGGTGGTGGAGTTGCAGTCTTATTTAAAGAAGGACTACACATCTCCACTTCACCATTTAACCCACCTCAGGACTGTAAGACTGAAGTACTTCTCACCAAATTTCAAATAAACCAAAACAAATCTGCATATACCTTCCACCTGGTAATAATATCAGTACTATAGAGCATATCCTAAGCTGGGTGGCCTCTACTTATCCCCAATAAACTATTATATTGGGTGATTTTAATACTGATTGGAAAACTGTGAAAGCTGATAACCCCTCCTCCCACATTAACCTTCATGGATTCAGTCAAACTATCACCTCTACTACAAGAATCAATAAACCAAACAATAAAGAGAGCACCCTAGACTGGATTCTTATAAATAAGCAAAAACAAACTTATAATGTAGGAACTCTACCTGATGATGTTAGTGATCATACTTTAACCTATATCCTTAAGCATAAAAATGATATCTCTAACCCCCCCTATAAATAGAATCATACGTACCAACAAACACTTCAACCTGACATTATTCCAAAATGAACTAAGCGCTTGTGACTAGAACCCCCTAAAATCTCTACCACTTGAAGAAACTGTCAACTATCTAAACTCTAAATTCCTTTCTATCCTTGAAAAGCATGCACCCAAAAGAACCATCAGAATGAAAGCCAAACCAGCCCCCTAGCTTACCAAAGAAACCAAACAAAAAATCTTACTTAGAAATAAAGCCTGGGCAAAGTGGAGAGCTACCAAAACTATATCTGATCAACACGTATTTAAACAACTGAGAAATAGTACAAAAAAGCAATACTTTTAGACAAAAAAACTACTATTGTAAACTTCAGGACAACCACCAACATAATACCCAAAAGTTTTGGTCTACTGTAAATAAACTCCTTTCCCTGGGGCACTCCCATACACCTACCCCACTTCAGGCAGACCCAGACACCCCCCATCAAACTGCCAATGCCTTTAATTGCATCTTTACAGATACCATACAAACATTAGCTAGCCAAATTACCCAAGATAGCTCAAACCTTGCCACTTCCTTACCCAGTACTCTACCAGCTTTCTCTATGCAACCAATCTCTACCACTCTCATCTATAAATACATCCAAAAACTCAAGCCTTGTACCCCTTCTGCTGACCATTTACCTTCTGAATACCTCCAAAAAGCAGCCAAAGTAATTTTTTATCCTATATCCATCCTCATAAACAGAACCATTAAGGAAGGTTACGTTCCAAACATCTGGAAAATCTCCAATATCATTCCCCTTCACAAAGGTGGAAACTCAAATGACTACTCCAACTACCGGCCAATAGCACTCTTATCTCCATTAGCAAAAATCATGGAAAAATCCATTCATCATCAACTTTTAAAACATTTAACACAAAATAACATAATAGCTAAATGCCAGCACGGTTTTAGGCCATCACATAGTACCACAACAGCCCTGTTATCCTTTACAGATGTCATAAATAAAAATCGAAATAGCAACATCCTCTCATCTGCACTCTTTATTGATCTGTCCAAAGCATTTGAAATGGTCAACCATACCCTTCTTATCAACATTCTGGAATCCTTATCCCTTGACTCTTTAGCTATTAAATGGGTCAGGTCCTACCTAACCAATAGGCAACAAGCAGTTCTTTGGGAACATAATCTATCATCCCTTTTACCTGTCACCCTGGGAGTCCCTCAGGGCTCTATTCTAGGCCCACTTCTTTTTTCTCTTTTTATTAACGACCTGCATGTAGCAATCCCACACGCCACCTGCATTCAGTATGCAGATGATTCAACATTAATATGCTCAGCTAGCTCACCATCTGCACTACATTCCCTCACTCAGAATGTATTCAACACAGTTGAAACATGGTTCACTAAACGCTGTCTCCTTCTCATTGCTAAAAAAACCAAGCTCCTTGTCTTTACACCCACCAGTAAGTCCACCCCAATAGATTTCCCTATTATTTCCAATAATCATACTATCATTCACCCCGACTCTACAACCAGACTATTAGGAATTACTATTGATAACAATCTTACATTTGATAGTCACATAAATAATACTATTAAAACTGTCAACAGGAAAATAGGCTCCTTATATCGAATCAAAACTTTCTTAACTCCAACAGCCAAAACCAAAATTGCACACTCACATTTCATTTCTACTCTTCTATACACTTCTCCCATATACACTAACCTCAAAAAGAATAACCTTGTCAAACTGGAGCATGCCTATAACAGCATAGCCAGATTTGCCACTGATAATCCCTTTCAAACTCACCACTGTCAAAATCTAAAGCAGCAAGGCTGTCTTGAACTTCAAAACCTTCTGAAAATCTCCCAACTTACCATGGCCCACAAGATATTTTACCAAACTAACAGTACTCCTGTACTATCAAATCTCATAATTCCCTATAAAAACCTAAATTCACTACGCTTTTCTAACAAGCTTCTAGCTACCATAACCAAAATTAACAACAAAGCTGGCAATTCCCTCTTTTCTAACACAGTGGGAAAAGACTGGAACCTACTTCCCATTGAACTAACATCACTCTCTTCCCTACCTCTCTTTAAACAAAAACTCAAAATATACCTTAAAACTCACTGGTTATGTCCATTCTGTAAAGCTGACTAACTTTTGCTTACACTAACTTATTTCTTCACCTTACTAAACTCTCTCATATTTTTTCTTTAAAATCTTCAGGAAAACTGAACTGGTGATCACAATTGAACATATTGGCAGACCCTTTCTTGCTAATTTCTGTAAAATCTACTCCATAATTGTATACTAAGGTTATGTCAATTTTATTACAGTAAATTAATTCATCACATGACCATTATGATTTTCTATACTAGTGTAAATACCAACTTTTCCTCTATTTTTATTATTGTTTCATATATATTTTTATTAAACTTCTTTCATTTACTATGGTACAACAATGATTTCTATGTTTATCTTATAGTTCTAGTGATTATCTAATTTTGCTATTGGAGCTTTTCTCCCCAGGCCTCTACTGAAAATGGAAATGTATCCAGCTAGACTAGCCCGGTCAACAAATATAAAATAAATAAATAAATAAATTAAAAAAAATAATAATAAATATATATATATATATATATATATATATATATATATATATATATATATAAATACACATATATACATATATATATATATATATATATATATATATATATACATACACATACACACACACACACACACACACACACACACACACACACACTATATGCATTTTAAATATAACACTTATAAGTCAAGCAATAACAAAACTGTATATTCGGGTCACCTTCATTTTACTGACAATTCATTTGGCTGACAACTAGTACTTGCAGTGCACTGTAAGGCAAATAACAGGGATATGTCCTCTTCCCCAATGTAGTGCAACCTTGGAGTAAGTATATATAGTTGGGGGGGTTGTAAGGGCGAAGCCCCCCACCTAGTTTGGTTTTAAAGAACAATATAACACAAAAAGTACAGAATTTAAGTCAAACTAGGTGGGGGGCTGTGCCCCCCACACTCCCCTAACTATATATACTAACTCCAGGGTCACACTACATTGGGGAAGAGAACATATCCCTGTCTTTTGCCTTACAGTGCACTGCATGTATTACTTGTCAGTCAAATGAGTTTCAGTCAAATGAGTTGTCAGTCAAATGAAGGTAACCCATATATTCCAGTAAGCTCTTTCAACCCATCTCAGGACTTATTCAGACTGCAAGAGTATTTTTTATTTTCATCCCCTTTCCACTCACTGGTGATGTCTGCCCCAAAACCTTGTTAGCTTATTTGCTCCTTTCACTACCATTATTGTCCGTTGAAAGGTCCATTTAAATCCTGCCACAAACCTGCAGCTGGGTCCTTTCCAAAGAAATAATAACATACTTATAGTCTACTGTGTCTAAGACTGCTGGACTCCCCGCACCTTTTATCTGTCCAGCCCAAAATCTGGCTGAATCATGCTGTAACCATGCACTTGCACTCTCCTTTTCCAATGGGAAAATGATCTTGCAGTCTACTTACCCATAGAGTCAATCCCTCCTTTATGAGAGGCGAGTGCAAATGTGTGGTAATCATATGCAATGATGGGTTACAGAATTTTGAGATGAAGGGTTTGGGAATCCCTAACTGGACAGATTGAGTTTGACATCACAGGCATTACCACAGCCGAAGGCAGCTTATTTATGCCCTGCAGCCACCATTACAGCCATTACCTGCCAGCAACTCTGGAAATATCCTCAGTCTCCACTTGGACATGCCCAGGTTTTCAAAGAAGCCCTGGACCCAAACCTTGTGATATGCAATTTGCTGTATGCAGCTTACCCACCCCCTTTCCCAAACCCAAGCACCCCCCCAACCGGCAGGCTCTAAAAAGATCACAAAAGGTATATGCTAGTAAAAAACTCAGATATGCAGATGATAACACTTTGATGGCTGAAAATGTGGAAGAATTGAACAACCTGTTGATGAAGGTGAAAGTAGAAAGTGCAGAAGCTGGCTTGTTGTTCTGGTAAAACTGTCACCATTTTTGTTGCCACTCCGGTCTTGTAAGTCTTCAATTACCCCCCCCCCCCCGACAAGATGAGTGCAAAAAGAAAGAGCTATTCTGTCGAGTACAAGAGAGAAATCATGGAGAGCTCCTGGGGAAAGAATCTGATGGCTTTCTGCAAAGAGAAGAAGTTGGATCTCCAAATGGTCCGAAAATGGCGAGCAGAGTATGATAACCTCAGTCAATGGGTGGACAAGGGAAATGCTAAGAAGTGCAAGTGTGGATCAGGTCGGCAACCATTATTTCCTGCACTGGAAGACATCATCTGTGAATGGATTGCAAACAGGACAACAAAGGCTTTGGTTGTGTACAGGGCTGATATTCAAGCATTTGCCCTTGCAATGGCACCACAGTTAGAAATATCCCCAGAAAAATTCAAAGCATCACAACATTGGCTGGATGGCTTCTTTCAGGGATATGAACTGTCTCTAAGAAGATCGACAACACTGTTCAAGCTGGAAGATACTGACGTTATTAAATGTGCACTTGTGTTCAAGTCCTTTGTTGATGGCATTGACTTTTATAAATACCAACTCTCCAACATGATTGCTATGGATGAAACTGCAGTGTTTATGGGCCAAGGATCTCAAACAACAACTGATCAGAGGGGTGCCTCATCAATCTGCATTCCCTCCATTGGTTACGAAAGTGTATGTTTTACCTGTATTTTGGCAGTTCATCTAGATGGAAAGAAAACCCCATCTCTAATTAATCATTAGTAAGGGCAAGATAAGATTAAATGTGTTTCAGGCATTTACATTCTCGAAACAGAAAAAGCCTGGTGCACACAAGCAGTTATAAGGAAGTGGGTCGATGTAATGCTGCCACTTGTTTTGCGAGGTGGCGAAAGAGATCTGCTAGTCTGGGATTCAGCCAGCACTCACCACGCTAAAGACATGAAGAACTTCCTTGCACAACGATGAATAGATCAAATAATGATTCCCGCAGGAATGACTGCCTATCTCCAGACTCTTGATATTGCAATAAACAAGCCATTCAAGGACCATTTGCACATGGAACTCAATGACTACATTGAAAATAGAATGGAGAGAAATCAGCATGGAAATTTCATGAAGCCTAGCCTGCAAGAGGTCATGACTTGAATGAAGAATTCATGGGAAAAAATCACTGACAGCTGTGTTGCCAATGCACTACGAGCAGGCTACATGGACAAGCAGTGCTCATTTAAGGAGAGCTCTGTTGCTGGGCATGACAGATTGGGGCCAATGGTTCTACAGGAAATGGAGTCGCAAGAAATTCAGGCCAGGATTCGGGGATTGGAGACTTATGACAATGTTCCAGAAGGAGATGACATGACTGTATTTGAATAACTTTTCCGCTATCGGTACAACAGAATGGATTGCTTCTGCTTTCAGCTGCCAGCAAGCTCTTGTCAGTTTTTTGACTTTATTGTATTAAGGTAACATTTCATTATCAAGGGGTAATGACAAAGTAAGTCCACTAGTTCCCAGACTTTATTTTTATGACTTTCCATCATTCTTCTCTTACGGTTTGGATAAGGAATAAATAAAGAATCACCACTCAGAAAGTGGCAGTATTCACCTGTTTTATTCCCCTCCTCCAATACACATGTATTGAGATTTTTCTGCACTTTCTGTTAAGCATGAAATATTGCACTGTGAAAGCCAAGGTGTATATATTCTGAAGTTGAAATGTTTATTGCACTGTTTATGTAGAATTCTCACACAACTGTTAATGCGTTACTTAGAACTGTTGCCCAATAATGGAAAAGTACCAAATAAATGTCGATTTTTGTAAATGAATAACTGTAGATTGTTGTACGGGGGGGGGGGGTAAGTAAGGCATCCCTTGATAATAAGCCCTAATGTGTATTTCAGCAGGGGAAAAAGTATAAGACCCAGTATTATTTTTGGGGAAATACGGTAGCTATGGCATAGGATTTTCATTAGAACCTGACTTCTTTACTGTTGAGTTGACTGATGTAAATGTGACCAAATTTTAGATAGGTCCTTGCACATCTCCATTTATAACAAGGAAGTTCGCAGATGCCATCCAAGATACATAAGTGAAAATATTCCTAAGACTGAATTTTTTTTTTACAAACTAAAAGCATTTATTTTGACTCACATGAGTATAATATGCGAGTGGATTTAATAAACTACATTATTGTTCTGAAATTGTGTTTAGTTCATAGAAGCATCACTTAATTATGGCAGAAACACATGCCAGCTGCACTTTCAAAAATAAAGGACGTTATTAGGAATCATTAGAACAAATTATATTATGATAAATTATGCAGCACAATTCTGCAAGAAAATTGTAAATTTTCAGGTAAAAAGAGTAAAACAATCAGATGTTTCTCTTTATAAACACAGTGACATGGCATTGGTAAAAAAAAAACATATTTAAGATCTGGGATCACAGCTGGGATCACAGCCTTGTTGAAATTCCTCATATTGTAATTACATTGTAACTACATTTTTTAAAACAAGATATTTTTCATCACAAAACACAACAAATGTCTACAAAATCAGACAAATGGTTGCTTGTAACACAGAAGGGTTGATTTATATGTTACACTGCATATGTAATGGTTTCTGTGTAAGAAAAACTGATCTCCCATAAATAGAGGATTGCAAAACATTTAAGTGACATTAAATGCAATCAAAGTGCACAATTTCCTTGTGTTGGTTTGATAAGGTAATGAGTTTGGCCAACAACAGAGAAGTGATGACTAGAGAGGACTGTTCTCAGGCATTAGCAAAAGTATGTAGTGCTTAACTGTACCAAAAATTAAAACATGCAACTTCATAGTGATTCATAGGTCCACATAGGACTGTGGAGCAGCAGTTTAGCAAAGACTAAAAAGGTGATATGCAGATTATGGTATGATGGCATACAAATGAAGAAACATGGTCCAGTTAGTTTATAATGAGATGTAAATGAGGATAGGAGAACATAATTCATAGTTATCAGGCACGAAATGGTGCAGTTACTATATATGTGTATAAAGACATGGGGTATGACAAAAAATGTTGGCACCTCATGCAGAATGATGGCAGCAGCAGTATATTCTACACCGTAATTGGTTACCACAAGCAGCAGTTACCCAGCTGTGTGATGTGGCCATTTCCACAGCAGAAGATTCCACAGACAGATGATAACTTCACAGCACCTGACAAAAGTACAGGTTTGAGAATGTCTGAATTTCCATAGAGGCATTATGTGGCGTTGATGGATGTGGCTCTCAGATTACTAATGGAGAAATGTGTGGAGTTTCTATACCCATGGATACCAAGGTATACTTTGCACATAGCATACTTTTTAAAGGGACTTTACAGAGACAAACTTGGAGGCACCATGGATATTTCATAGGTTGTAGCTTTTAGAATACTCTTGATGTTCCACAAATGACTGCTTTTGTATACTAATGAGCATATGTGTTTTTACAGACAATGCACCAGGGGAAAAAGCCACCATCATGTATGACTTCTGTAATATTGCTTGCGTTCCTAAGATGTTTGGAGCTGTAGGTTATAATCATGTGGCAATAAAGACCCCACCTTGTGTCGATGGATAGAGTGACACCAATATGAAGGACTACCATTCCATTACCTGCCAGATAGTTTGTGACACACTGAAGCCAATAATCACTGTGCCCACTGTGCACCCTGGAAGTGCCCATGATTCACATGTATGGCGTATGACTCACCTATATTGCAGCTTCCTGCTCAGAGCCATCATCACACTATGCAGCCTGGTAAGTAAGTGTATGTGCAGTGGTGCAGCTACGCATCTATGGCTGTGTACATAAGTAGTACAAAACACTAATCCTGTCTGTCTGTCCCCCCATCCTGTATATGATACAACTGATTCAGGTTGCCTTCTGGAGCCCTGGATGATGATGCCCTCATGGAACCCATGAGGCATGACTGGTCACTAGCACAACACTCCCTTCACTCTAACCAGAGATGTGGTTAAGCATGTGTTCATCTTAATGAACTAATGGTTCTGTTTCTTCTGCACATCTGCATGGCACTGCAGTATGCACATGCTACAGCATGCCAGATATCTATGGAATGCTGCATGTCGTGCAACATGTGTCAACATCAGCAGCAGATCAGGCAGCATTCCCAGGAGCCTTATATTAGAACTTATATTTGTGTGATATAAGTGGAAATGCAGGATATGTGGTGTGACTCACATTGCACTGCCCAATACAGTCATGAGATAGCACTGCTCTGTGTAACACCACACTACTACAAGTATGTACATTTCAAGGTCCACAGAGAGATGGACTTGACATGCCTGGTTTTCCTGCACTGTCACATACTGTGCACAAAGCCATCTAGAATAGCATAGTGTGACAGGTACTAATAGTCTATATGTGGGTCACTGCTGGTGTTACAAAGGCTTGTGCTCGCTGGATGGGGGCTAGCTATCATTTTTCTGTGGGCTGCCAACCTGCTAAAAGCATGTGTGAATAGGTGCATAAATGCAGTAGAGCTGCAGGCGCTGTTGTAGCGTAGGTACACTTGCTCACTAATGTTATCCAACAACTATTCTTGTGAGGACAGTTATTCAGAAGGGAGATAACCACTTGTGTAGCACTGCACACGCATAACTGTTATCATAAGGCTGTAGACCTATGTGTACCTTTTGAGAGCCATCTCCTACGTCTGCCCTGCTCACACAATGTGATTCTGTCTTCTGAATTACCTCTGCTGCTTGTTGTTTCTTGATACACTTTTTGCATTAAAAATGGCAGCACTCATCATTAGTAAGTCCTTTTTTGAACCTTATTTATACTAATGAGGCTAGATTTCAACTTTCTCTATGAATCACTTTGTTTTGCATGTGTGCACTAGCAACATGGAGTGTAGATACATTCATCTACACATGAACAGCATGTTGAGCATGCCTACCTGTTCACAGAAATTGTATTATATTTATGTAAGTATGTAATTATGTGAGTAGTTTGTAGTTTTATAAGGAGTAATAGTGTTCTGCCATGATTCAGAGTCCCATGAAGGCTGTGAATCTCATGCTGCCATTTTGTTTTGCATTACATTTGTGTAAATGGCAGCTATTCAAATGCTGCTTGGAAAATACCTGCCTAGTATAGAAAACAGAACAAAATTTTGCTGCAGCCCTGTTACATGTATTTCAGAGGATAACTGTTGGAGCCCTGTGCATGTCCATTCAGGAAGGCGGATACCTACTATGACCAGTCATCTCTGCTGTTCATGGTGACTAGTGTCCAGGATAATCAGCAGTGTTATGACTTTTGTCACCATTACCCTGAAGACCTCAGTTTATGGGAAGCAGAGGTTAGTAAGTATTTCCATATGCTGTGTGAACTGCATTTAATAAATGCTTTGCTGTTTATAACAGATGTTTTCTGTCATATCTGAAAATATTTTCGGTTTAGTGCTGTGCATGATTGCGTGTCCACTCTGTGTGCTGTTGGTGGCAGCTGTTCTGTTGTGGCACTTTGTATTATGCTGTACAGGACATGTGGCTGTGACTCACGGACATGGTTAGCACCACATCATGCTTCTGCATCATGACACATGGGCATGTCCAGTATAGCTGTATTCAGTGAAGCTTCTCTTCAGCTAACAGCACTGAGTATTGCTTTCTTCATTCATTATAAATAACCGTAGTGCTGTAGATTGCAGGCATGATGAGGTTAGCTGCATATATGTCCTTTCCTGTCTTACATCTGCCACAGAGGTGTAGCTGACTCAGCCAGCTGCCTGTGCCAGTCTCACAGACTTTTGTGCCCCCACCCTACCCCCGTCAGCTCTTGTGAAGAGCAAAAAAAAAAAAAAAGACGTCTGCTTACTACAGAAAATAGTTTGGTTAACCACAGTACAGCCGCCTCTCCATGTCCATCAGCTTTCAACAGTACACAAACATGCACACTTTTTCTTTCTTCTTTCTTTGTAGACTCTCAGCTGCTTTGCGTCATTTAAGAAGCTTCATCTTCCTAAGCCACTTACTTTTTACAAACCCACTTTTTGTTTGTTCATATCTATTTAACACTGCTCACTAGCTTTGTACCACATTAATTTGCCAGGCTATGAATCTTGCAAAGAATCTTGAAATAAAAGGAGACATTGTAAATAATTAACTTAGTTGCACTTTTTGTTCTGCAACTTAAACAAATAAAAATAAAATATATGTTACTAGAAAAATTCATTATTGTTTATTAACCAGGTTGGTCCAACTGAGCCCAGGGGCCCTTTTTAAGTGGAGATCCGAGGAGAAAAGCTCCAGAAGTCAGTTACAATTGTCATACAAAAAGAATAACATGCAATAAGTACATTGATAAGAAATTTGAAATAAATGTCAAATACACATTTGTTAGAATTTGAGCAGTAATTTGAAAGTAATTGATTACAAAAAGCATTTGCATTGGTGCTGTAATGTAAAGTAAATTGTTTGCAAAAAAGGTGAGTCAGGTACAGAAGTATTTACAAGATGAAAGAATATGAGTGTAGTTAGAGTAGGAGTGTTAGTAAAATAGGGGGAAAGAAAGAGAGGATAAAAAAAGGAGGGAGAAAGAGGAGAATAAGTAATAAGAGGACTGAAGAGGCAGAGTAAGAGTAACAGTAAAAAGGACTGAAGAAAAACAGAGAATAAAAAAAAGAAGAAAGATAGGGGGGAGGAGAGAAAAACAAAAAAGAGGAGGAAGAATAAGAGGTAGTGAAAAAGATAGTGTTAGGAAGATGGCAAATTATAGGTCAGGTTGGTGTTTGGCATGGGCAGGACTAAGTCTTTAGCATGTGTTGTTTGAGTTTGAGTTTGAATTGGTTCTTATGGGGGGATACATCTGATTTTAATTGGAAGGGAGTTCCACGTATGGGCCACAGAGTATTTGTATAGGGACTTACCAATATGTTTTAATGGTTTGTATATATCCAGGAGGTATTTTTCAGAGGTGCGGAGGTGACGACGAGGGTTGTATTGAGATACAATATTAGCAATTGAGGGACACGAGGAGGGATTATAGAGAATTGAGTGTGTGATGTGCAATTGAGATAGATGAAGTTGTGTAGGGAATTCAGGCAATTGTAGTGACTTAAGGGCAAGGCAGTGATGGGATTTGTAGGGGAGGTTAGTGGCAAATCTTGCTATTTTATTTTATGTTTCCTCTAGTTTGGATAGAAGTGATGATTGAATGTTGGTGAGGATTGGAGCTACATACAGAAGACTGGGTAATAGGAGAGAGAGGGCATGAGAAGCTTTGGTAGAGGGTGAAAGAAATTTAGATTATGGCATATGAGATCAGGTTTCTGGTGATTTGTTTTTATGCATTGATGGATATGTATGTCAAATTTAAGTTTGTCGTCATTTGTGATTTCGAGTGGGGTTCTGGTTTGATAGTGGTGTTATTTGTGGAGGAAATAGAGAAAGTGGATTTGTGCTGTGCAAGTTGTTTGGGAAGGAACAGCAAAAGTTTGTTTTTTATAGTTTAGTATAAACTGATTGTCCGTAAGCCAGGATTCAATAGATGTAAAGGTTTCTTGAGTAAGAGTAAGGAGTTCTTGAATGCTGGGGGCGGTGGTAATAAGGGTAGAGTCATCAGCGTATTGTAATAGTGTGGAGAGGACCCAGTATAGAGCCTTGGGGAACACCGATGTTGACAGGAAGAAATTGGGAGGTCACATTTTGCTAGCGAATGGATTGTTTTCTGTTGTCTAAGTAGCTGGAGAGCCAGTGTATGGTGGGGGAGGACAGATTGTGGTCTTGAAGTTTAGTTACTAGTTTAGAATGAGAAACTGTATCACATGCCTTGGACAGGTAAAGGAATAGGCAGGAGACTAGTAGGTTTTTGTCACGGGCTTCCGCTACTGTTTGTGTGAGAGAGAGAAGTGCTGTTGATGTGCTGTGTTGGGGTCTGAAGCCATGTTGGGTGGGAGTAAGAAGGTTGTTTTCAAGCAAGTGTTTAATTAGCTGAGTTTGGAAACATTTTTCAAGAATCTTGGAGAGTGGGGATAGTATAGCAATGGAGCGGTAATTAGAGGGATCAGTAGAGTTTCCTCCTTTGTGCAGAGGGATACTATAGAAGTATTTCCATAATTCAGGGACAATAGATTCAGCGAAAGAGCAGTTAATAAGAATAGAGACTGGGTAAGCAATGGAGTTGGCAGCAAGTTTCAGCAAATAGGGTGGTGAGTTGTCTATTTAGGGAAAGCAGGGCTTAAGATTGTTCAGCTGGGATTTGATGAAGGCAGTGGGAACTGGTTGTAGGGAGAAAGTATTGGAGGATGGAGGGATGGGATGAAGAGGTTGAGAAGAGGTAGTAGTAGTAGTATTTTGATTTAGAGAAGAGGCAATAGTGGTAGTATTTTGAGTTAGTTTTTGGATGGTAACAATGAAATAGTTATTTAAAAGAGCTCCAGTTTCTGAGGCAGTGTTAAGAAGGAAGGGGCTAGGGGTAGGAGGGTTTCCAGGGTGGAGGATTTTATTGATTGTAGACCAGAATTTTTTTACGTTTTATTTGTGGGTTACATTAGCTTGAGGCAAAGAAGTTTTTTTTTTGTCTTTGATGACAAGTTTTTTACACAAGTTTCTTAGTTGTTTGTACTGCTGTAGTGGGGGAGGAGTTTTATGTTTGACCCATGTTTTCCAGGCACTGCCCCTTTGCCACATACTATGGCATTTTTGCTTGGTCAACCAAGGGGCACATTGTGTTTTACCCTGATCTTTGTGGAAGGTGCCATAGAGTTTAATATGTCTAAGAATAATTTATTGAAGGAGGTTACAGCATCATTAAGGGGGAGGTTGTTTAGAAATGACCAGTTTATGTTGGACAAGGTGGAGTTGAACTGGTCAGGATTGAAGTGAGCTAGATTGCGGGATTCCCTATAAAGATGTTCTTTGGGAGGGTGAGATGCATATCTATGAATGTAGATTGGGGAGTGGTCGCTTAAAGAGTTGGGGAGAATACCAGTTTTATGATAGAGAGTAGGGTCTGAGGTAAGGATCCAGTCTATTATAGATCTTGAGGTAGAGTTTTTATTGCTTCTGGTAGGGGATGATATATGTTGGTAGAAGCCATACGGGTTGAGATTGTGACAGGCTGATGAGGAACAAGGTGAGCCCCAATCTATATTAGTGTCACCGAGTATAATGGTTTTGTAGGGAACATTTAGGGTGAGCCAGGAAAGGAAATTTTCAAGTATAGGGATGTTGTCACCGGGGGGATTTATATAGAGACAATGGCAATTTTCTTGTATGGGTTGAGATAACAGTTTACGATAAGGATTTCAGCAGGGGCAAAAGAAGAACATAGGGGAGAGAGTGGAGAGAGAGGAAGTTGGTTTGAGTAGAGGATGGCAACACCTCCACCTCTTTTATTTGTCTTGTCTGTATGGAAGATGATGTAGCCTGGGTAAAGGATTTCTGCGTTAGAGATATGAGGTTTTAACCAGGTTTCAGAGAGGGTTAGGATGTGGGGGGAGTGTAGTTGCATCCATGAGTGTAATTCTGTTGTATCAGATACATGTTTTTGAAGAAATACCATTGTTAAAAATATATTGCTGTAGTTACTGTTTTTAGAGTTGCACCATACTTAAACCTTTATAAATATGTTCTGATGGTCAGTCACAATAGTGGTAGAGTAAGTGTCATCATTTTCTACTACCACCAAATGTCAACATTGTTGCCTTTTGAGTTCAATATTACTCTTTAGTAGAATGTTATGTATGAATGGTATGTGACCACTGGGTGGCAGTAGCACTAAGTTTATATATACCCCCTAAAAGAGTGAAACTGTAGCTATTTTTAAGAAACCCAAGTTAGTAGAAGTTCCTTGCAGTTGCAAGTTTTCATCTTGGCGTTACTGGCTTAATTTCAATAAAATAGTGGATGCTACTTTACAACTATGATATGATGTATATATGGATTGCAAGCTGTAGAGATACACAAGGTATATAAACATTTAGATGACAGTAATGCTGCTTTTTTAACTTCATTTTATAGCACTAAGTCAGAATTTGAATGGGGTAACTATACAAGCTTGCTATTTAGTGAGTGGAGTCATACTTCTCACCAGTACCTGAATACAAAGCATGTTTTGAATTTGTAGTTTTAAATATTCTGTGTTACACACTTCTGAATTAAGAGAATTTGTAACACATTAACACTTTTTTAAACAAATATCCATAGTAAATGATGCTCATTACTATTTTATCATGCTAATTCATCAAAATAATATGTTTAATAGGAAGAAAGTTGTTAGTAAGTCTTCCATATTTTACCAATTTGCTCACCATTACGAGAAGTAGCCTTCCAAATTTGAGAAAAGGAAGCTTGAGGGCTTGTATAGTTACCCCATTCAAATTCTGACTTAGTGCTATAAAATGAAGTTAAAAAAACAGCATTACTGTCATCTAACTGTTTATATACCTTGTGTATCTCTACAGTATATACTGTAGAGACATCGTGATTACTAGACAATTGTATTCATTTTGCATTGATGCTGCATTTTAAATTCATCATTACTATATGGTAGTGAATAGCATTTTGAATGGAGTATTTCTGTTGAATGTGACCATTAGATGGCAGTATTATTGGCATGTGATATTCTGTGGTTTGTTTTCCCCTGAAAGAATTTCTCAATTATGACTTACTACATTTTTTTAGAGTGAAAGTTATAGCATTCATGGTAACAAAGTATAGGATATTAAATTGTAACAATAATAAGGTGTCACATGTAAGTGGGTGCAGACAGGAGTGGGGCTGCTTTTACTAAGCATGTAATCAATCAGTTACAAATATGTTTGTGCTACGATATGCAATGCTGTGTGCAATTAGTGCTAAAAGTGCCTTATGTGGTTGTGTAATCTTATCTACAAAGCGGAAATTTGTTTCAGACAGTAAACTATGTCTGTGAATCCCACAGGTGACTTCCTTACTAAATTTAAATCTTTTTTCTGTAGTAAACATTTATAAAGACAGGTTTGTCAGAAATGGTCTGCCAGTTGATCTGAAGTCTAAATATAGATGAGATTTGTGCAATTATATCTTTTTGCTGGTGTCCTAGCTTTTGCATTTGTTGTTGCTGATTTATATGCATGCATTGCATGTGAACCTATCTATCCATTTATATACATACACACACGTGTGTGTGTATGTATGGGTGTGTAAACATGCATATATTTTATCTTAAAAAAAAAAAAATATATATATATATATATATATATATATATATATATATATATATATATATACACATATATATATTACAAAGACATGCATCTGGAGCCTTTCTCTCCGGGCCTCCACTGAAAATTGGCTTCCTTCCAAGTCAAACTTTCCCAGTTAAATTAACAAATGTTAAATAAAATAAAAATAAATAAATAATATATATATATATATATATATATATATATATATATATATATAAATATATATATTTGTTATTATTTTTTTTGCAACTTGTGTCTGCATGGATCCGTATCAGAGCGTCAATTTACCATAATACATAACTGCATATGATTGAAACGGAAACACCGCAAATTCACAAAAAGCGAAAGTAACCATTGCTGAAAGTGTAAAACACTGAAACGCAACTGTGCATGTGCCACTGGCATTTACCATTTTCCCCACTATAGTGCAATCTCAGAGTAGGTATATATAATTTATAGGGGGTGTGGGGGTCGTAACCCCCCTTGAAAAAAATGTTTCCTTTTTATTTGTATTGTTTTAGAGGTTTGACTGGTGCTGGAGGTGCATGTGCAGTTGTGTTTCAGTGGTTTACACTTTCAGCAATGTTTACTTTTGCTTGTGTGGATTTACAATGTTTCCATCTCAATCATATGCAGTTCAGTTTTATGCTAATTCAACAGTATCCATGTGCGTATGTATAATCAATGACAAATGTAACAAACTACAGCATCGCTAAAAAGGTACGACTGAAAATTTTGTTATTCAGGCATCTCACACACAAGATACACACACACTCAAAATCACACACACACACACACACACACATATATATATATATATTTTTTTTATTCTAAATATATATATTTTTAAGCCATTCTGTTATGTTTTATTTCTTGCTATAGTTATTTTTTATTAAAAATAAGGTTTATTGAATAGTACTCAAAATTACATGTACATACACAATAGTTCAATACAAAATGTTTATGCAATGCAGATGATGAAATATTTGACCTAGCAATATTATAATGATTTTCATTTAGTCAGATGAAAATTTTATATTTGAAAACATTCCATAAATCAGTCCGTTTCCATTCTGTATTTGAAACCATTTCTTACTTTATGCTAAGCTAAATGAAATAATGTGTTGCTAATCTTGTAACATTTCATTTTGGCAAATGCTATAGTTAGTTTTTGTTGCACTTTTCTTTTTGACTTTGTGATACAGTACCTTATTAGTGAGAATTGCTGTGTCTCATTGCTTGGCTCTATGCTTTCATTCTTGACTGGGATGCCTTGTGTGTGGAATCTGCACAGCATTCCTGTATCAATATAGATTTTGATTTTGTGCAGTGGGTTTCCTTCTAAATCCCAAAGACATACCTTAGGTGACTTGTTGTTCTAAGTTTTCCATTGAGGTGTGTGTGTGTGTGTGTGCACGCACACACACACACACAGTCCTGCTATGGGCTGGCGCACAATCAAATATTAATTTCTCTGCCTTGTTTCCAGTGGGTCCTGGTACAGAGTCTCTCTCCTCCACAACTCAGGATAAGTGTGCGATCAGTGATGGAATGAATCAGTTTATGAACTGGTATCCAGAAGTGAAGTCAAGTTTTGTTTTAGTGAGAGCAAACCATTGATAAATATTCTGAATGATAACATGGACCTCTACAGAATTTGTTTAATAGTTTATTTTTAGCATTACCTATATTTCCAGCTTGACACCCAGTTAGGAAACTATTTGTAGATCAGTATGTGTGTATACACCTTTAAGAAGCTATCCAAGGGCTTGCACTAGAGTATAAATACTGAGCACGTGCAAGCCTGACTGCCATTTTGTAGTTAGCTGTTGAGATGTGAACATGTATGTATGCACTGTTTGTTAGTTCGTATTTAAAGATGCTGTTATCCATCCTGATGTGTTTGTATGTATTAAAGCATCTGAACAAAACCCCAAGCCACCTTATTATTTGTAATAGGTATGAATGAGCGACACCATTGTTGAGGAAATTCTATTTTTTCATCAGCAAAGAACCTTGGTAAGGAAACTTGATGGTATCCGTACCTGTTAGCTGTCCTTGCTTTATGTCCTGTCAGTATGTATTTCTGCTGGTAGATTTGTGGTGATCAGAGATCACATTAGGTAAATGCTTTCCTTTTGCATTGTTTTTTGTTCTTTGGTTAGTCCTGACTGACTTTGGCTTCACCTTCGTGATCCAACCGTGGTACCTGGGGTGAACTCCAGCACTACCTACGGTCATTCTTGGCTTACTGATAAAATATATGCAGTGCTATATCTGGTAATATATACAGTGACATTTACAGTGGTAATTATAATTATGTGAAACGTGATAATGGCTGATGAAAAGATAAAATTCACTGCAGAGGAAATGGAAAGAAGAAGAAAATAATATCAAGGAATGAAGAAAAACGTATGAAAATGAAGAGGGAAAGGGGCGCGAAAGAGAAAGATCTGGAAGAAAGGCGCAAGAAGCATAACAACATGGAAAGAAGGTAGGATTTAGGAATGCACTGAGTTCTCAGATGATTTTTAAATCTCGTTCAAACAGTCCAGGAAAGCAAGCAGTAAGGAAGGGTAACACTGCTGGAAGTGAAAGAGTTGAGATAAACAGTTGTGTAGTTCATGGGAATAAATCAGCTGGTCCAGAAGTCAACAGTGAGAAGAAAGGGCATAGAGATGTACTTGGCCACTGGTAGTTTGACATTGTAAGCCACATCACCAGTGCAGGATGAAGTTATTTTATGGTGTGTTGAACCTGTTCTACTGTACACCTCTCTGCTTCTACTTAATCTGCAAGTCACACAACAGAGCAAATTAGAAGAGTGTTAAAACAAGGTTGCCAGATTTGTAGCAAGCCACCAATATAAACTCGTCACTGTCTTGTTGTTGTCTTTCGGCTTTTCCCGGTTAGCGGTCGCCACAGCGGAACTCCGGTCACGAACGCCAAGGTGCCAGCTCGACGTTCAACCTTCAACATAGGCACGCCCATTTACGCATGTCTTTTGAACGCCCACCCAACCACGGGGAGGACATGCAGACTTCACACAGAAGGCACTCCCCACACTCCAGCCGAGAATCGAACGGGAGAACCTCTTGCTGTGAGGCAACAACGCTACCGCTGTACCACCGCTGTCTCTTCCTAAAAAAACTGGACTGAACTCCCTCTTCAGCTTTCCTTTTCACAACTAGTTGCAGCACATAAGATTATTTATAAACCGGACAACTGTCCAGTTCTAAACAAACTGTCACCCACATTTACTCACCTAAATGCTCCTTGTGCTTTGATGAAAAGCTGCTTTTCAGTATATCCAATCACAGAGCTACGCAGGAGTCCCCTTGTACTCCCATTGTGTTTCTAAGCTTTAGACCTCAGTTCCAACAGCTGGAAGACAAATCAAACATCTCCAGTCTTTTAAAAATTGACAGAAGTACTATCTGTCAGACTGCTGATCCTGTACTTGTTCAGCTCCATTCTAACTGACATAACCTGCTCAAAAGCCTTTATATTTTCACATTAAATCCTGTAAAACCTTTCCTTAGGGCCATCTGCTGTTCCTAATCCTATCCCCTTCCATACTTGCTCTCAATTCTGTTACTTATTTCTGTCTACCCTCCTGGCTCGTTTTCATGCCATGACTCATACCTCTTGGAAGCATTTTTAACTCTTGGATGCAAATGGCAGTATCCAGGACCTCCCCCTCCCCCTTATGTGTCTTAGTAGAAAATGTTGAAGCCTGATTTTTAATGATTGTACATTATGTGCATATAGTCTTATAATGTTTGTATCCTGTTTGCACTCATATTGTATTTATGTTGGAGCTTTTATCTCCAGGCCTGTGATTGAAAAAGGGGCAGTGTGTTGCCATTTGGACCTTCCTGGTAAACAAAAGCGCAATAAGATAAAAATAATTGTCTTTGTTGTTCTGAAGAAAATGTTTAGTGCAGATGTGCACACATTGTACCTCTGCATCTTGAAGTGGTTTCTTAGTACCTGATTAATTCTTGGGTTCCCTTATCATTATGTTCTTGTGAAAGCTATTCAAACATGCTGAATTTCTGAAAAACAACACCGCTGTGTCTGTAACTAAACATAGCACAGATGCATCTATAGTAAGAGGTCATGGAAATAAAGCACAATGACTTATTCTAGGGCAAAAGGGTAAGTTTAAAAAAAAAAAAAGTTTATATAAGCAGGAGGTTATCTCACTTTGCTGCCTTGGGATTTATGCGGCAGGTGCAGCGATCTGGTACCAAGTAGTTATCTTCCTGCAGTTCTGCCTTCCACAGCAAAATTGTTGACCTTAGTGCATCCAAATTATAATAGACTCAGTTGATCTCTTCAAATCTTTCAAATAAATGAGCATTTTCATGGTTTAATGACCTGGATACATGAAGGATAACATTGTTTTAACTTTGTAATCCAAGCCTTCAGGAAGATAGCTACATTGAGCTAGGTGTTGATACCTGCTGCACACACCCCAAGGCAGCAGGTCAGATAACTTCACTTGTTTTATTGATTTTCACTGCAGGAGCCAGCTGTAAGGTCCATAGCAGTTTAAGTTATAGACAAGGACTGATAGGGTGAATTACTTTGAGCTATATAAACAAAAGAACAAAATACATAGTTAAATAATTTGTTAGTTGATTATGGCAGAATCTGGTATTTTGTATGACCGCATTAACATTAATATTAACACAGTATCTAATTAGTGAAAAGACCATTTGCAAAATAATGTTTTGGTAGTTTCTAGAGACATAGTACATAATACACGTTGAAAAAATGATGATTCTACTTACAGAAAAAATGGGCAAAATAAAAGCATTCATCCTAAAATAAGCCACGAAAATGTCAAGGCTATATTGAATGGAAATCCTGTTTTCAGTACCAAAAAAAAAACACTCAGACATGAAGCAGTTTGATGATTTGAAAACAATACGGCATGCCAAAATGGAACAAGAATGACCATCTTTGATCGCATATTACACTCACAAGCAAGAAGTGGCAGAGTTATAAACCAGCCAGACCCAATTCAGACATCCTTTTGTCTTGAAAAAAAGGATAGACGTCTGAGTTACATGCATGCTGGCTTACCCAGATTCTTCTAGGTTAGGTAGACAGACTACATTTTTTAAGTAAAACTGACTTTGATTGTCCATCAGAATAATAAAGCTACTACTCAATTTACTGCCCCATTAAATCTGATTAGAGATGTCTGATCTTCTAGAAGGGTAGTGCATTTGCATTTTTTGATCGCTCCTTTTATACACATTCATTATATTTTTGTGGCATAAAATATTACATAACTATTATTACCTTTATGACAACGTCACATAATTCTGCTCTATGATGTCCTAAACAAGAATACTGCTTGCACCCATCATAAATTACAGAAAATGTACATTTGTTGTCACAGCACATAAAAATTGCTTCATAGAAACAGTACCGTCATCAGGTTTGTGTCATTAGCTGACCTTGGAAACATAAACAGATGAACTAACATCTACTCTGTTTTTTTACTATACTATTTATTGGTTTCATTTATAAACACCTAATACAGTCTTCTAATTTCTAGCACATTGTCCCTATGATCGTTATTTCTGAAGATGTCTGTATGTCCTAATTCTTTGTCTCTTGAACTCTTAGTTGCAAAGATTCCTGTATACCCTCCTACCTGCTTGCATGATGTTCTTCACTCATATTTATGGAGACGTATGCTCGGCTGCCCAATTCCTTGCATAATGATCCTCAAACTCTAATTTTCAGATATGTCCACATAAAATCCTAATTTCCTGTATGATGTTTCTCAGACTCTCATTTACAAACATGTCCACAAATTCTGCTAATTCCTAGCATAATTTTCCTCTGTCATTTGAGAACATGATTATACACTTTACTAATTTCTTGCATTGTGGGCACCAAGCTTTCATTTGTAGCTATGTTAATTTATGTTTTTAATTCCTTCTATAATGCTGTTCAGACTGTCATAAGCAAATGTCTACACATTCTAGCATAATATCCTTCAGAACTTTACTTACAAATGCATATGCACACTGATTTTTGCACAGTGTTCCTCGTCATCTTAGTTATAAAGAGATATTCAGATCAGTTTCTTTCATACTAACCAATAGCCTCGTATTTATAAGCGTCTGTATACATTTTCCTTTTTTTCACATTTTACTGTTTCTCATTTACAGATATGTAGTAATTACTTGCACAATATTCCCTGGTTTCTAATTTGTGTGCCCACACAAGTAATTTCTTGCATAACGTTCTTCAGCCACGCATTCACAGGTCTTGGAATGTGCTGTTTAGATCTGATCACCAGCCACATAACATTTTCAGTCCCTGGACTTTTCCTTAACTTCTCTGAACTGTATTCTTATTGTTACATCTGCTATGAAAGGTACAGGATGACGGTACTTTGTATGGGATAAAATGCATTATTTTTAAATTCAGGATGTTGATAATATGTAATATGAGAAAGAATATTTGTCATCGAGATCTGCAACATTTCCAGATAAACCGAGATGTTCATTGTATTGGACTACCACAATATGAGAAAGAAAAATATTATGTATTATGAATTACTGTGATTTTATAATGCATATTCTTATGACAGTATAGTTGCATACATGATGTATGTATTTTGTCTAGTTTCAATTTCTAATACTCTTTTTATTAGCAATGCTGTTTAGACATGTACTGGAATGTTTTCCCTTTTTTTTCCGAATGACATTAAATCCAGTAATTCCGTAACTTTGAGTATGCTTTGCCACTGTGTGCTGTAACTGGTAGCAGTAAACAAGGCAGGTATTATCTGCCTTAACTGAAGTCACAGCATAATTATGTTACTACATACTGGCATTATGTTTCATTAACTGCCACCTGCAGTTGTATCGGTTGTTACCTAAAGACGGTGCTTCTTTAGGAAAGCATCTAAAAGGTGGTCACAGTCTGATGTGTTTCCACACTCTTAATACATTGTCATACGGCAATGTAATACTGGACTTAGTAGCTGTGATCAAAATCTAAAGTCATGTTAATAATTACATTTTTAACATAAGCAGAGTATTTTTATTTAAAGCAATTAAATCTGAAAAAAGAAGAATATTCAAAATTTGTTGGAATTTTTGAGGTCAAACACATTCTTTTTATAAAATATGCATTTACATCATTATTGAAATTTATATAAAAGTTTGCATTAAATATTTGACATTGTTCACTTTTGTTACAGTTTATGCATACCTAATTGATTCAACAATGTAGCTGAATATTTTAAGCCATTTGCAATTTAAACTCTGGTAAATGGAAATTGTTTTTAGTAGCTACATGGTCACTAAAACAGAACATAATGAAAATGTCAAAAGAGGTACATTAACCTTGTGTGATTGATGTCTAATCTTTGGAGATTAAATTAAACTTGAAATTGAGAAATGTGTGACTCTGTACAAGCCAGCAAGGCTGAAATAAGTAAAAGGTGAAAGAGAAGTGCATTGCATATAGTGAAATTTGACAGCTCCTTACTATGTTATTCATAATTAAATAAATCTTATTTAAATGATTGTAAAGCAGATGGAAAGAACAACCAGCTTCTCCCTATTTTATTGTCAGAAAATATGTATATCTATTATGAAGTTGGGTATTTGGGATAATAATAAAAGTAATTTTTGCAAACCGTGTTATCACGGTAATTACAAATTGCACAGACAAGTGTAAACAGAATATTTTAAAATATTAATATTTTCTCAAAAATAATGAGAAGATGCCCACCCAGATGAACTTCTCTAGGTAATTTTCCTTTGCAAGCAGTTAACTGTACAAAAGTGGATCAACTTAGTGATTGCATCAGGATATTTTGGCTGTTTTAGATCTTCTGTAAAGAAGACCTGCAACTCTTCATTGTAAATCACTGAATTAATTACAATCCGAATGAAATAATAGCCAGGGCCTAGTAATATAAATAAATACATGCATCATAGTAGTAGTACTGAGAGCCGGGAGAATAACCACACTTAACTGTGAATGTGCAGCAGTTTTATACAGAAACTTTATGATGTTTCCATTACTGTTTTTTTTTTCAAGGCATGTCAAAGGTTTACAACAAAGGCTGTAACACAGTATTTAGTAATGTTATAAGATTATTTTACAGTTTTAAAAATGCACGACTTAGTTCCACTGGTATAGAGTCTGAAGTCTAGACTGTGGTGATCTGAGTTCCAGTAGTGGACCCTGTACCTGAGGCCCACCTTGCAAATGTAAGACTGAATGATTAGAGGCTGGCTATGCTCCTCTGATGGTGATTTTGGGGGGTAGGGATGGGGGTCATTAGTGCCAGCACATGCCCTGGTGAAAAATTTGTGGCTAGCGCTGACTACAAATGTGTGCCTTGACCTCATGATGCTATCATACCAAGACAGAGCCAGTATTGCATTAAAGATTGATAGGGATTGGCTGATCTTGCCCCCCAACACTTTGCTGTTAGGGTGGTTGCCCCCCTCTTACCCCACCCTAGCTATGCTACTGAGTATAGGGATTAAATACACTAGCACAGTTAAGATGGGGTAAAGGAGGCAGCCACCCTGGGCATAAAGTTTTAGGGGGTGTGATTAGCTAATCCCAATTACTCTTCTTTTCATACTGGCATTTAGAAAGTGTGTGTGTGTGTGTGTGTGTGTGTGTGTGTGTGTGTGTGTGTGTGTCGTGCAAACTGTACCAGCTGCTCAGTACAGATGTAGCTAGCAGTTAGCTACAGTTTAAAAATAGAAAAGACTTTCTTAAACTGAAGCATTGTAGTGATCTGTGTGTAGTATAAACTTTAGCACCTGCATGTATGGTGCAAACTTTAGCAACTTTTTATTTTTTATGTTAGAAGAAGAGTTTTTTTTGTTTTGGATGGGTGCTCAGACTGGGCCGTGGGGGGAGTTGGCAGTGGTCACACTATTTGATACATTATTCATCGTTTGTAATAGAGGTGTAGCTGTTAGCATGGTACCAAATTACACAGCATCATGTGACAAAGTGATTGTACATGAAAATTGCAACCCGAGAAAAGCAAAAGAAATAGAAAGTAAATAAAAGTATAAAAAAATAAATAGAATAAAAGTTGAATAGTTACATGCAACATATATTCATTCTCATGTACAAATGAGAGCAGGACCTTAAAACTTTAAGGTGCAAAAACTGTTTGTCAGGTGAATTTTTATACTATTCACACCGATCTCTTAGTATGTGCAAGAGAGAATTCAGTAGATGTTCTTTGCATTTATTTTTTGAAGCCCTATAGAGTATTTTCTTTTCTAATGTCAGGAAGTAAATGATTATATATATAGCTAGGGATACCAAAAAGACAATTTCTAAATCCAGAAATGAACTCAAGACAGCCATTTTTACAAAAGACCACTTTCATTCCTCCTTTATTAAAACAGAACTTAGATTAAAATCACAACTGAAACATAACAAATAAATAACTACATACATCCAGTCATTTTTAAACACATCACTTGAACAAAATTCTATCTAAACCTTCCAAAAAATTAAATCATTGCTATTTTATAGCCATTTTAAGCTTAAAATACACTCTGAGAACTTTATAAAATTTATAAGACTAATTCTTTGTGTTTCTGTTGTGAAAACAACATATAATCAGTTACAAAAATTAAACAAATAAGTTACATCTACCTGAAATATTAACTGATCATAATTTGTCTGCCCTAAGGCTAATACCGTTGTCATGGAAATCTTATCATTTATTCCCGGGTAAATAGAGACATTTTATTAAATGCTTTTTCACCTGTTGACGTTGCAAAAGGGGGACTTATTAAGAAGCTTGTATCTGAATTAGGGCATTTCAGTGTGTATGTTTGTTCAGTGACTTTTGGATTTTTAGAGGTGGACAGTATTGCAGGTAGAAAATCCTAAAAAAGTACACTGACTAGTATATTTGCTGTGTCTTGCATTATAGCGACTTAAATCTTTTTTAGCAGGTAACAGTGCTGGATGTTTGTGACAGGTGAAGGTGCAAAGGGGCAGATACTGTTTTTGTCCAGACTGGACTAGAGACTGGTAATAAGAGTTAGAATCAGATGATGAAGATAAGGAAATGGCTGGAGAGGTTTATTGGTCAGGTTATGCCCAGATTTCTGGAGCAGTAGCATTCTAAGTATGAATTGTTTGTCTCCAAGGTTTCTGAGACAGAAAATAAGGGTGTTTCAAGTTTTGGGGTTTAATACTGATGGCATGCGGTAGCTGTAATGCAGTTTTGTGTGTATATTTGTGTCCTAAGACTAGGCATCATTAGGGTATGACTGCAAGTTATGGTACTCTTCTAACTAGGTAAGGAAAGAATGCTACATTTAGAAATGTTAATAACAAGGAACAGAGAAGTAGAACATAAGCTTTTTGATAACGAGTAATTCAGCATTTTCTTTTGGCAGTACTCTGCAGGGGTAGTATTGTGGGCCCTTGCAATAAATGTTTTGTGATCAACAGTGCAAAATTGAGGAGGGTTAAAAGTATGCATTTACCAGTCACTGCTTTACCCTGGAAGATTTTCCTTGTCCAGAATATGAGTGAGTTAGTTTTTGATGTGACTGCTTTAATCATGCCTCTCAAACTGGAGACATTGAAATTAGGAACATATTCCCTTGAAAAGTAAGAACACCCAGCCAAAAATTTGGACATATAATTAGCATACATTTTGAATACCAAATAGCACATAACTGTGCCTGCTTCCAGTAGGAATATGGAATACTACTTATAAATAACTGTGCTTCCAGTAGGAATGTGGGATACTACTTATAAATAACTGTGCTTCCAATAGGAATGTGGGATACTACTTATAAATAGCTGTGCTTCCAATAGGAATGTGGGATACTACTTATAAATAGCTGTGCTTCCAATAGGAATGTGGGATACTACTTATAAATAACTGTGCTTCCAATAGGAATGTGGGATACTACTTATAACCCTGTTTAAAAATAGAAAAAATTGATGGAGAAATATAAGCACATTATCAATGAGGCAATGTAAAATCTGTAGACTATAATGAACTGCATTGCAAAATTCTACCACATAAGGTCACTAATTTTTGCTTCAGAAAAAGGGAGATGAAAGATGTGTCCTCTTTAAATTATTGAACCTAATTCTCAAACACACTAAAAACTTGTTTTCGTCCCAGCTATAATTCTGTACGTGAGAGTATCCTACGTGGTCAAGTGGAGATGTGGGTAAATGGAATGTGGCGCTGATATAGTCTATTTCCAGTATGATCAGGAGTGGGTTCAAAAACTGAACCCTGATCATACCTAGTTACACTGGAAACCCATGTGTGCATCTGAACAGTGTTGCATCCTTGTACACAGCTAATTTTTCCAATGTTTCTAGGAATATAAACTATCCCAGGACTGCACACATCATTGTTCTTGGGACATTGTCATATTCTTTCTCTAAATCTAGGAATGTCCAGTTGGGCTCACTACAAAAACTTGGATACAAAGTACTGTATCCTGATTTGAGTTTGAACTGCTGATCTCTCATCTAACTTTTTACTACTCTGCCTATTTGTCAGCCACCATTTCCAACACTTTGTCTCACACACACACAATCATATATGTATGTCTGTTTATGAGCATATTTAATTTCACTTAACTGTACATATGTGGATGTAATGTTATATAGATAACTCCACACATTCCCAGAAAATGTGTTCCTAATTTCCTCCTTCATTCCCTCCTAATCTCCAGCATCTGGTCTGCACTTGAGGGAAAAATCCTTTAAAGGGTGTACTTGAAGCATAAAAATACCTGTGCAAACATTATAAAAATACCTGTGCAAACATTATAAAAATACCTGTGCAAGCATAAAAATACTTGTGCAAACATTATAAAAACACCTGTGCAAACATTATAAAAACACCTGTGCAAACATTATAAAAATACCTGTGCAAACATTATAAAAATACCTATGCAAACAAACATTATAAAAATACCTGTGCAAACATTATAAAAATATCTGTGCAAACAAACATTATAAAAATACCTGTGCAAACAAACATTATAAAAACACCTGTGCAGAGCAAACATTATAAAAACACCTGTGCAGACATTATAAAAATACCTGTGCAAACAAACATTATAAAAACACCTGTGCAAACATAAAAATACCTGTGCAAACATTATAAAAATACCTGTGCAAACAAACATTATAAAAATACCTGTGCAAACATTATAAAAATACCTGTGCAAACGTTATAAAAATATATGTGCAAACATTTTCCTGCAAATATCATAAATCTTCCTTACATTGTAACACACCTACAGACCTTTCATATTTCCCAACTGCTGTTTTGCAAATTATCATTTTAATCTTCCCTCCCACTTTTTTAAATTTTTTTCTGATTTTTTTTAAATAATTATCATGTAACATTTTATTACTATTTATACTGTTCTTAATATCATCATATTTCTTGATTCCAGTAAAAATCCTAACAGAGCTGGTCATTCGCTTCATACCATCCTCCCTTTTCTTTGTGTATATTTTTGTCAACAATTCCTTATATGGAAAGCATTCTTTGACTTGAAGGTTAAACACCTACTTGGCTTCTTTCCATTCAGTCACTTTTCCCTTCTAGCTTATTTGTTTCAAGTACTGTCGTTCCTTTAGTTTAATTCGATTGCTTCCTACCATCCCTTTACTGTTTTCTGTACTCCTAGATTCTCCCAGATAAATACATACAACTTTGTCCACCCCTTTACTGGTTTAATCTTTATAGTGTTGTCTATCATGTTTTGTATATTTATACCTGTATCTGTTTATATGTATACAGACACATATATATAAAGAAATAAGATTGACTGTGTGTGTGTTTGTGTTCCAGTAAGTGGGTGAGAATTTTTGTTGGTTGGGGTAAGGATGTGGTAAGGTGACAAATTCGTGTGTCAGATATTGTATACAACTTAGGGTAAGGTTTAGGTAAGGGCATAGATTTAGTTATGTGCATGTGAGTAAAGGTAAAGGTTAGGGTCAGAGTAAGGTTAAGGGATAGATAATTGTGTTGGGTAGTTGTGATGGTACAGGTATGTGTGTCAGTGTGCTGTGTAGTGGTATTTTTATGGAAAGGGGTTTTCATAAATTAATGAATAGAGTCGGGGGGGACAAGATTAGGGTTCTACATATAGTATTCAGTACAGTTATTTCTATTCCTTTTCTCCTTAATGGCTTTCTTTCAAAACCCAAATCTCTCTGGTCCTACATACTTCCACCTTGATTGAATATACCTTTTTTCACTTTGATCTATAGCTATGTATATAAGACTCAACTGAGTAACTATAAACTATCCTTTGAAATGAGGTTGTCCTAAACCTAGCTGCACAACAGGAACAATCACTTATCAAACTTTACTCTTACTCTCTTCCCTTCCCAAATAACTTCCTTCAGCTTTTTGATAACAGTATGACTGACCTATGTAAAGGAGCCAAAACATTTTCACAGCCTGTATCTTGCAGTTCAGGTCCATGGCCATTAGTTTTTTTTCCTTAATTTTTGGTGTCTTCTGACATAACCTTAGCTGCTACAATAGATTCATTTTTAATCCCTACATCTAAATATTCCATTTATTCCTGCCCCGATAAATATGGGTACAGTTTAACTAATTTATATGTGGGCGCATAGTTTACTGCGTTTGTTTCACCTTCATTTATTTATTTACAGTTTGTTAACCGGGAAGGTCCATTGGGCCAAGAAGAGCACTTTTCATTGAAGGCCAGAAGAGAAAAGCTCCACAGTAAATATGAACAAAAATTAGCAAACGTAATAAAAATGAATATAATATTAGCTCAATTGTATGTACTAACAATAGATACTTATTATACCCAGAAAAATACATGAAACTGCCTTAAAATGTATCACAACACCCTAATATCAGAGTTTAGATTTGTCATGTGCAAGATTATATCTTAAAACTGCCTCAAGATATACCACAATACCGTAGTATCAGAGTCAGGATTTGTCAAATGCAAGACTATATCATCTGCAAACAAATTTGGTTTTGATTAGCTATCATACCAGTTATTTTTGAGGTCTTTATCTTTTTAGCTCAAGGCTCCTAGTATATAGCAAATGAGAGGGGAAAGAGGATACCCATGCCTAGTCCATAGATTTACACTCAAGTTCTCAGAAGTGACTCTTGTCACCTTTATTTTAGCTGATACCATTTGGAAGCACAAGCATTAACATCACTATACTCGTGAATTCCCAACAAACCCTATCAAACACTTTCTCCGAATTTCAACTAATCAACAATAATGGATTTTTTGATGTTCGTGCTCCTGCATAATTATCATTCTATTTTTATTAATGTTATCAAATGTTTATCTGATTCCACAAAGTCACATCAATCCATATCTATCAGCTTGGGTAACATTTTGTGATTCTCTTAGCGAACACAGACCTAATCATGTTGTAATAATGATTTGGATTTGAAAACTGGTCTAAATGAGGCAGGGTCTGCAGGATCCTTAATCTCCTGTGGTACTATCATCCCAACTGCTATCTTACATGTTTATTTTCAACAGCTTCCTTCCTTCTAACTTGTAAATTTCTCTAGAAATTCCATCCATTCCTGGAGACTTCAATGTTGTTTGGTTATACTTCACATTTTTTTATTTTTATTTATCTGTTGTGGCTGTTAATTGTTAATCTTCCACTGCATCAAGGTGTGGAATATGCAATGCTTCAAAAAAAGTTTCTGAATGCCACTCCTGATTCCCCCACTTCTCTGTCCTACATAAATGTTCAATAAATACCAAATATGTATTGATAATCTCTTCAGGATTCCTAGATAGTCTTGTTGTTATTGAGTCCCCATGTTTTGCCATGGCTTTTTCTACTTTCTGTTACCTAAGCTTTTGTGATTTAAAAAAAAAATCTGCATTCTGGGATTATTGCAGATAAACAACTGTTTATTTGCAATTTTCCTAAGCTCATGCACATTGTCCAGATGTTCCCTTGTTTTTGTGCTTCTCCACTATGCATTGTTCCTCCTGATCTGTAAGTCCTCCCTTCCTCTGTAACATTTTACCTTTTGCCTGTTCTTCTAAATAGTTTTGCTACATTTCTCCCACATTACTTACCTCATTATTTCTACTCTGCTTTTAAAATTCATCTTTGTTTTATCACAAGACCTAGATAATCCCATGGTTTGATTCTGTCTGCCTTAATTACTCTTTAATTTTATTTATTATCCATTCCTTTACTTCATGTTTAATACATGGGGAAATTCCATTGTATTTCTTTTATTTTAGATTCTTGCATTTTTATGTTAAGTGTTATTATGTATATAGCCTGATCTTGTAGTTGAATAGGTCTCAGTAAGTTCAACCAAATGCAAGTTTCTGTGATAAATAGTTTCTGCCTAGCCAAGTTATTACATGTTGGAGAAAAACAAGCAGAGTCCATCTGAGCGATATTCCTGCAGTGACTCTCTCCATACCAAATATGTTCATATACTTATTTGAAAATCTACCTACTCAAGTAATTATTTCCCTTCTAGGGCCCCTTGACACAAATCCAGTGCTACAAATTAAAGTCCTGTCAACAACTAGAAGAAAATGCTCTGAAATAGATTACTTGTCCCAAAATCCTTCTAAGCTCCATAAATGCATTTTTAATAAGAATATGCCAGTATCCACTCACTGCCACAAATTTTCCATTATTTTTGTCTCCTTTCCACAATTAGAGCATATATTTGTATCAGTATTATAACCTCTTTTTCCTTTGTCCTTGGTGTTTTGCCAAATATCCACAATAAATCCTCTATTTATAATGAAACTCTTAATGTTCATTTCTACCCAAATACATCTCCTGTAACATGAGAATTCATTGCCTACTTTTCTTAATACAATTAAGCTCTTATTTATTTTTTCTGCACCTTTAAGAACATCTGTATTCCATGTTAAAACTGGTGACACAGCCATGCTGTTGCTTTATAGTTACAACCACCTATAATTCATGTCACAGCTGATATATATATATATATATATATATATATATATATATATATATATATATATATATATATACTGTTCCTATTAACAGCTTATGCATAATTTGTAACATTTAAGTAACATGACTTGTACATTACACAAAAATATATACCAAAAATCTGGATTTTTTTTTTTATTTTGCACATTTGTTCAGGATCATCACACTTTTTACCAAAGAATTAATTCCACTATACCCTTCAAAACATAATAAAAAGATGCATGTATAATCCAAAGAAATGTAAATATAAGTAGACATATAACTACTGTGTGCTTAACTGGAACTTAGTATAACATAATGCAAGCAAATGGAGCTTTTCTCCCCTGGCCTCTGCTGAAAGTGGGTATTACCCCTTTTCACTTCCCCTTAAACAAACACAAATAAACAATGAAGAAAGAAAGAACAAAAACCCAAATGCCTCAGCTTTTCCATGATGGCTACTTACTTTTGCACTTACCCTAACAATAGGTGTACTGTAGTACTCTATACGTCAATAAACACATTAGTGGCACTTTAATTATAACATACTTCTCCCTCACAAGTGCAAAAAATCAATCTGCATGTATTCAGTTCATCTTTAACTTAAAAAACCTAGCTCATTGAAGAAAATAGAGTGAGTGGCATTGTAAAAGAAAAACAGTTATATGACTTAATACTGAGTAAAGTCTAAAGTTAAAACTGTTGGGGAGATAGATATTCAGTTTCTACAGTTATTCCCTGCATTCATGTTCTGCCCACCCCCTTGAATTACAGTTATCTCAAAAACTTGCTTATACTGTCCTTATAAGAGTAAACTGCTGTCCCTCCCTCAGATCCACTGATGAGGTCACAGAGTAGAGGTTCTGAGCAACTCATAATTAATGTTTTCCTTTTCTAAGTACATCAGTTCTACGCTTTTCTGTTTCCAATTAGACAAACCAGACACCTGCACTCAAAGTATCCTACTTTTGGAAAATCCCCAGTCTTCACGTTTCAGTTTTTAACAAGCTTAATTTATAGGAATGAAGAAAAATTCAGCCTTTGAGTCAATCTATATTCTTTTCTATTCCTGTGACTTATTTTGTGAATACCACTCTCAGTATTTCACCATGCGGTGGTGGTGCTGAGGTAGCATTGTCGCCTCACAGTAAGACGCTGTCCGGTTCGATTCTCAGCTAGAGCGTCTTCTGCTTGAAGACATGCATGAATGGGCGTGCCTTCGTTGAAGGTCGTGCATCAGGGCTGGTAACTCGGCATGTAAAAATCAACTACCAATCATTAGCGAACCATAGTTCTGCTGTGGCGACCCCTAACCGGGAAAAGCCGAAAGACACACACACACACACACACACACACACACACACACACACACACACACACACACACACACACACACTCAGTATTTCACCATGCACATTATAATGTATTTATGCATTCACAAACATGTGTACTACTGTATCACAGTTTACAGTGATGTTAAACCATTTAATACAGAATGCACAAATGTAAAGTAATTTTACTTGCACGTTTTCCCTCTTTGTTGTTTAGTTTATGTACAAACACAACAAAACGATATTCATATTGTTTAGCTCCTTGCATACTTTAAAATGAACAGCACATAGTGAAGTCAGTGCTCAGTTGTTCCAAGTTCATTTTATCGTTTCTGCATAGTCCTTTCCCTTTCATCATACCATCTTCTCCTCATCAGCACAAAATGAGACTCATATTTTCGGGCTTTCATACTAATTTGAGCAACTCACAGCTGGACTAATATTTCGGTTTCTACCACTGTTGAATACATTTGCCTAACTCTAGTATTCTCCCCATTCCTTAATTTCATTCACCAATGGTTCAAATCCTAGCTTCTTCTAATACTTCTGATTTACTCTTGGGCTTCTCTTTGTTCATCAGACATTTTCTTTTGGCACAGGGAAAGCTGTTTCAATGGAGAGTCTCTTGAACTCCTTGCTTGCATAGGATGCAGAAACCAAGCCCTCCTTTTGTTACAAACAGGAGTTCTTCTAACTGAAGATACTTTTTTTATCCCCTCCAAATCCCGATCTGCCTTCATATACATTTTTGACCCATCTGAAAAAAAAAAATCTAAACACAGTTAAGTATAACAGACTGAATCTAATGACAATTAATGGCTTGAATGAACCCATTCCTTTTTTCTTAGTGTAAAGTGAGCTGTCATTTTCAAACACCCTGGCATTACCAATGTTCAGCACCTTTCTTTTTTCCCATAGTTTTGTCAGAAGCATTTCCTTCTGCTGGTGTGTCTGTTGATCAGTTAACAAACATTCCTGTTGAGCGCCAGTTCAATTACATATTTATGCCTTCATAAAATTAATTTGGTCCAGTCCTTCCAACTTGTATGGTACTGCAGGAAAACTGATAGTGTCTCTTCGGTCTCTATCTTCTAGATCAACATTTTCTGAAAAAAATAATTTGATGCCACATTCTGTTTCTTTTCGTACGTAACAGTTCAGCAGATTATTTAATACTACTACTATTTCTAACAGTTTTTTTTCATTTGTTACAGTTTTCTAAAGTCCAACTTATTTTAAATACTTTTGTATTTTGTCTTCTAGTTATTTGAAAGCTGGCTCTTGCATTGTTGTGGTATATAGGTCTGTTTACTGCTGATCTGCTTTGAGAGTCTTCTCATGCTAAACCATTTCTTCTCTTTTTTATTTGAATTTAGTTTCTCAGATTTTTTTCTTTGACATTCAGTGTATCTGCTAGTCAGATAACTAAATTTCTCTAAAATATATAACTTTTAGTGGCAGTTTAAGTACTTAGTTTTTACACAAGAAGAGCACTAGACAGGGTGCTTCTTTGTCAATAACCAGCCATTTTGGGAATCAAAGAGTGGATGTTAAGAAAAATAAATTAATTCCTAAATATCTAAACTGAGAGAGAGAGAAATTTTGACTTTTCACAGTTTTGTTGAGTATCAAGAACTTATTATAGATAGTTTGTCTTGTGTTGCTAGTTATATTCATAGAAATGTTTTACCAGTCAGATTGTGCAGACATGTACGTCACCTGAAAGTTGTAAAGATACTTAAGTAAAATCCCTTTTCATTTTAAGCCAATGTTGTAGTGTTGCTGGTGATTATTAAAGCAGTAAATGAAGCCATGTTAGATAAAGGAGAATTAATAAAAAGGCCGTGTTAAAGCAATTAAAACATAAGAATGCATTTTATTCTGCTCAATTTCCCTGGCCTGAATGAAGTCAGAGATCACACTGGAGACATGCACTTGGGTAGACTTGATCCAGCAGCTACCAAACAAAAAGGTACAGTGAATGTTGCATATAAGAAAATAAACTTGTATGAACTGAATGTGTGTGGGTGTGGGGGGGGGGGCATTTTTGAATGAGTTCATAAGTACTGAGCAGTCATTAAGTTTCTCTTTGCCACACCCAAATTGGAGATTCAGAAACCAAAGCTGCTAGCTGTACTCTGAGTGAGTAAGTGATATAATTATAACACCAATTATAAAAGAACTGCATGAGAAACAGGGGCATCATGACAAGTTCTGGTGCATGGTTTAACAAGGTGATATGAAATTGCTAAAAATGTGCTTACCGTAGGTGTGCTGTATCGAGTTTTAATAAAGCCAAGCACCACTGAAGTGTGAGTCTCTTAGAAAGTTTTACAGAGCAATGTTAATATGTGTTATTTACCTAGAAGACGGCATATGAAAATAAGAATATTACATGGTTACAGCAGTAAGAAATTGTAGAAGTCAGGCCTAAGAAAGCAGTTAATATTGTGAAGCTATACTGTATTTTCAAATGGCAAAAAGTAGCTTACGCTGTCTTAAAGGAATAATTACTAATGTATTTTGAAGCAACACTGTTTTAATTACGAACTAGGTGAAGCTGTGGATGGTTTTCAGTACTGGAAATCTGCTGTAAACACTTAATACATTTTTTTGTAGTATATGCAAAGTATGAAAAGTGGTGTGCATAAAGACATTAAAGCACAAACTTGTCTGGAAAGTGCTATTACAACAGCATTTAGAAAATGGAATGAGGAAAAAATTATTGCACCCTTTCTGAGTAAAAGGGTAAGCCATTTCAGAATTGTGCTCACTGGAAAATGGTGGCTGCAGTGTGTTTTAAAGCAAAGCCATGTCTGCATTGCCTTGTAAATAACAAGAAAAGTATGCAGGGAATACTGTGTGCCATTTAACTAAACTTTGTATAAGGAAAAACGGAGCCCATGCTGTCTCTTCAGTGAAAGAAAGATTATGAAACAGAGTACAAAGCTAGCAGCTTAATGGTATGCACAAGGGAATCTTAAAATGCTGCCAATTTGGAGTATACTGTGTTGCAGCAGTAGAAACAATATACTGCTTAACACGGACTTAACATAATTTGTTGCCTTTTTGAATTACCTGTGTCAAAGCAAATCAAAATCATTGACTGCTAATAAATTAATAACTGCTGTGGTATTGTGACTGTTTCGCTATTTAAAAATTGATTATATGGCAGTGATTACGGCAGTAAAAGCTTGTAATAGCAAATCATACCATGTATATACTAGATAATACACTAATGAAACCTTGAAACACTTAATCAAGTGTAAAACACCTTCTTAGATGCTGTTAAAATGCAAGTCTGTAGTCTAAACAGATGGAAACATTACCTGTCTTAACAAGGGATTTGCTAGACCGAGTATGGAGATTCCAGTGTTTACCATTGATAAAAGCATGGCTCTTTTCTCCAGTTCAATAAGCAATTTGTATAACTACAATTCTAATAAATCAATACTACCAATAACCAACAGTCACCAAAAATCCCAGCAGAAACACAGCAGAGATGTAGAAACAGTATAAATGCTTTTCTTTCAGTATATCATAAAATGCCAATAGCAAATAATACCTGAGGTAGAGCAATATTAGCAGCAATACAAGTTGTAAATATCACAGACCAGTAAGCGAAGAATAAAAGCATAGTTTATTATAAAACAGGGTTAGCGCTTTCACTGTAAAGCTTCATCAGGCCACAATTACCAACACTGAACTAACATAACTAAATACTAACTACCAAGTAAAATTGTGCCTTTTTTCACCAGTGAGATTCAAATATTTCATAAGTTGCTAACTTACTGCATACACAGCAAAAAACTTCAGTTACAAATAAATAAAATACTTATGAAAACAAAACAACAACAACAAAAAAGACATGTAAAAATCATCTTTCCAGCCCTATCCTTTTCAGGCATATCACAAATTGCTAAGCTATTGCATACACAGCAAAAAACTTCAGTTATAAATAAAACATTTATGAAAACAAAACAAAAGAAAAAAGACATTTAAAAATCACCTTAAATTCAGGCAATTTGTGAGCTTGCGAGTAATCGTGTATTCATGTAAAACTGAATCACCAATTGTACGTCAATATTATTTGGCCTTCTGGTGAACAGAGAACCTACATCCAGTGTAACAAATAAATGGCTATGTAATTCATGGTGTTTGGACCATGTAGATAGTTGGAATAAAAAATTGTTAGTGTCTTTAATGACTGTGTGATGCCCCTGCACTGGCCAAGTAATCAAGGAGCCTCAATCCTCACCACTGGTAACAGCTAGTTTCTTTGTACATTTTATGCCCATATGACCTGCAAAGGGAATATCATGGGCTGTGGCTTGAAGTGACAGACAGTGGGCTCTGGGCACTACCAACTGCTGTATTCTTTCACCCCCTAGCCTTCCCTCAGAGGTCCACTGTCTTACAGTAACCCTTTGTCCCAGTATACAGATTCCCCTTCCCTTGAGAATTGAATGCCTCACTAGCTACTTCCCTCAGGCCTTGTAACATAGTGTCTGAGAGCTGAGCCTGTCTCAACTCTGTAACCCTTCCCAGTTACCCTTCCACAGGAAGTCTAGTATTCTTTGACAGTGGTGCCTCACTGTCAGCCTGGGTGCTACTACTCACCTCTGCCCTTGCAGTCACTCTGTCCAAGGGAGCATCAGTCCCCACAAGCAGCTGTGGCTCACCTTCACTCTCACTGCTACAGGTTAGCTCCTTCCCTGAAGTAACCACCTCACCAGTCCTGGCTGCAATTGTGCAGTCTGTCTGGGTCTCCCTCAAGGCTACCAGACCCACATGCTTGTCTCCAAGCCTGACTGAGTGTAACTGCATGCACACACAGTACTGCATTATCAAAATCATTCCCTTTCAGGACATCTGCATGGATATCCTCAAACACACCTACTTGCTGGCTTCCTTTTCCACCCTCCCAGTCAAGGTGAACCCTAGCCAAAGGTATTTAGAATGGGGTCCCTCCTAAAGCTCTGACTGGAGTAGACGGCCCAAGCAAGTAGTGCTTCTTTTTAACCATTGCAGGCTTCACAATGGTTAGGTCAGAGGCTGTCTCTCTCTCTCTGAGCAATGGCTTCTTACCCATTTACTAAGATAGGATATAACCTGTTGTGGTAGTTTGGTACCCTTGTTATCACAAGACAACTTATTGCTGGCATTTTGTCATTCCCACTTACTGGCTCTTTCACCTTTTGTTCCTCACCTTGCCTCAGTGGACATCTGTATGCTACATGGCCCCACTGGTTGCATTTAAAACATTTAACCCTTGGTCCTGAACATGTACCTGGACTAGTTGCTTCCCCTGCTATTGGCGAACTCTGTTGGGGTAATCTGTGCTGCCCACCTTGGGTTCACTTAGATCCATGAGCAGCACTGTGTGTCCCTTTCCTGTGCCGTGATGCCCTGCTTGCTAGGTATAGGTCTCCCTTCTTCTCCAACTCATCTGCAGTATTGCATTGTCTATCAGCTAACCAGATTCTCATGTCCTCAGGCAAAGTGCTAAGGGCTTGTTCCCTCACCAAAAGGTCTGCCAGCCTTCAGATGTGATGACCTGATATCCACTTACCCACCTATGAAAATAAGTGCTTAGTTCAGCAACATATTCGCACACACTTTCATCTGCCTTGCGTCTATTCTCACAAAACATTTTCCTATAAGCTTCAGATGTTAACTTAAAGTATTCTAACCAACACATTTTGATTGTATTATAATTTAAGCAATTGGTATCAGTCAATTTAGAAATAGTTATAGCTTTACTATGGAGTAAGGGGGTCAGGAACCGTACCCAGAGCCCTTGGTGAACATTATACTGTTTGCATACCCTTTCAAACATATGAATGAAACTATCAAAATTATCCCTCTCTATAAATTGTGGAAGAAATTTACTGACCTTTGTTGCTTCTGGGGTTCGGTTACTCCCTTCCCCATTACCTCCATGACCCTAGTGAAGAGTCAGCATCTCCTTTTCATGTTGCCTCTGCCTCTCATTCTCTTCAGCTCTCAGACGTCACAGTTTCTCATTTTCCTTACCCTCTAGATGTCTCAGTTTCCCATTTTCCTCACCCTCTAGATGTCGCTGTTTCTCGTTTTCCTCAGCCTCTAGATGTCTCAGTCTCTCTGCTGCTTCTATTTCCAAATGCCTGGTTTCCAACTCAAGTCTGTTTAACTCCAGATGGATTTTTAAATCCTCTGTGGAAAGGTTGAAGTGTCCATTTTCTGAGAGTTGTACATCTCCAAGGCAAGCCTAGTTGTCCTCCTGATTGCTGGGGTGTGATGCAGCTTTGCCAAAGGATGCAATAATTTTTGTTGTAGTCAGGTTAGCATGTACCAGTCCTCTAGCCTGGCACATCTCAGCCAGCTGGCTCCTTGTCAGCTTGCCATACTCCTCTGCTGACATGCTTGCCTGCTCTCCCTGACTAACTAAGCTACCAAAAAAAATAAATAGTTGTGATATGAAACTCTGAATGTTCACTGCATGGCTGATTGAGATTACAAAGACTTCCTTAGTGACCACTCTACACAGGCTACAGGAATTCAATATCCACACCAATGCAAGTCAATTAATATGTGATATGACTATCCCACTACTGCCACCAGTTAATAAGTGATGCCCCTGCACTGGCCCAGTAATCAAGGAGCCTCAATCCTCACCACTGGCAACAGCCAGGGGATGTACACACTGGAAGGATGACAAGCACACACACACACACAGTAAAGTGCAATTTCCCTTAAGAGTACACAGAGACCACAGTCAGTCCGGGGCTGGTTTCTTCCTCTTTTTTCAGATCCCCAATAAGACTCCCCACTGGCATAGCTGTAGGGTTGAGATCTCAGCTGAGTGGCCAAGCCAAAACCTCCAGCACCCACTCTGTCCAACCAGTGCTTCATGTCCCTGTCCAACCAGTGCTTCATTTCCCTGTCCAAGTACCTGACAAACACACACACACTCACACTTTGAGAATTGATTAATATACAGACACACACACACACAAACACACACACCTGGGAAAGGCTGGCACAGGTTTACTAGCTATGCCCATTTTTGCCCAGACTATAAGGTAGTTCCCACTGTCACCAGCCACCCTTATCAGCTACTATAAGGCCCTTTCAAAGGGTGTCCAATTCTGCTGTGTAATGTTACTACTAAGCCAAGTAGAAGTCTGATTAAGCAAGGCTATTGAACTGGCCTGTACAGTGTCACCAAATACATATGCAAGTACACTAAGAGCTTAAATATGCCTCACAAATATCAGCCACAAAGACAGATTTAACTATATTTAATAATAACAATATTCAGTCAATCAACACAGTAACTTCAGAGTTCAAAATCACAGGAAATATTTTAAAACAACATTACAGGCCAGTCTCAAATAAATACATAAAGCATAAACTAAGCTTTACTATATTCCTATCTATATCAAAGAGAGATCCTATGCCCTAAATCTTACTTACAGCAAGGCAAGTGCAGAAGGTGGTGATGAGTGGATGTTCTTGGTAGGTCCAAGACAAAATACAAAATGCCCAGTCTCTCTCTAAGGGAGAGTTCTTAAATCACTATCACATATTACTGCTGTCTTAGCTTGGATGACATCAGTTTTTCTCACCTGACTTCAGTTTCCAGGCTAAAACAGAAACTAACAAAATTTAACATCTCTGTGTTAAAAATACATCTCTCATAACTGTGCAGCTGCTAGCAAATCATAAAGCAATAAAAGACTTTTAACACTTTATACCTAGAGATTACTTCTCTTTCAAGCAATACAAAAATGTCGAGCTCTAGTCAGTGTGTCTGCTATACTGAAACAGAGAGAGAACTTTTATAGCACAATCATAAAGCAATCTAATTTTAACTTATTTTCTGTTCTAAGTCAGCAGGGCTTGCTGTGGTTACATTTTAGCTCAGTACATAACATACAGTTCTGTATAAATCATATCAATATTCTTAATTTACATAGAATTATTTACAAAATTCCAGATAGCTGGGCTGGCAGCATGACAAACTGTAGAGGCTTTATATAAATATCTCTTTAGCTCATTGTCCAGAAACCTTGAAATTGCCTCTGTCACCCATACGTGAGCCGACACTGTCTGTCGTATTAGTGGTATAGAAAGATATTTATGTATATTCAGAATTCCATAAATAAATGGAATGATAGGTGATAGAACTAATAGATAATGCTTAAGTTTGTCATCTATCCATTTCTCTATATGTAATTTGTGAATATAATCAATAACTTTCACAACTGTTTGATGTAATTCACTCCATGAACTTTTTCTATATTCTTCTGTGTCCAACATTTGCAACATAGTGGAGATAGAATAAGGAGTATTAAGAACAACCATTCCACCTTAATCATCTCCTTTTATTATTATAGATTCATTGTTTTGTAATTAACGTATTGCAACCATTTGCGCATGTGTCAAATTATAAAAAGGCTTCTTCAGTCCTTGTGATCTATAAAGATCATATATATCGTTCTCAATTGCTTTTCAAATGCCTACGCAACTACATAAGGAGGGACAAGTGTACAGCATCTAGTATGTATCCTAGGTCCATCAATGTTTGAAGCTCCAATTAAAAACTTTAAATTTAAAATCCTTGTGAACTCTTTTATTTCCGTGAGAGTCTGATCAATATCAGCTTTCATATGTGGAATAAATGTAAGTTCTCGGCTAAGTACTAATATTTTGTCTGAAAGCTCATAGTCTAACAGATTATACACTTGTTCTCAATGCTTTAAGTTTGTGTCTGACTGCGCATGACTGGTTGGCTGGTCTGTTTTTTTTCTTTTTGGCACTCTTTATACAGCTTTGTTTTCACTGAGGCTTGACTATCATTGCCAGTGGTTGCTGATCCAGCATGGGAAAATCCACTGGGTCGAGGGCATGAATTGAATTAGCATCCACCGCCGTGGGGGCTTTGTTCTGTATACTTTGAGCTGTTGGTTGATCTGAAAGTTCACTTGGCAAATCAGCATCTATTTTTAGGGGCCGTTATGCAGATTGGCTCAGCATGATTGGGTGAGCAGATTGCATGGTTTTAATCTGCTTAGTATCAATATTATCTTTTTATGACACACAAATACTTCTCCAGTATTGAAATCATTCATGTCATGCATTAATTTGCACTTTTTTACTTCTATTAATTTTTGTTCAAAGATAGCAATTCTATCAATTGTTTCATGAAGCAAGTTAGCATGGACATTCTGTTCTATATCTTGTAAGATTTCCTTATAAAGCCCCTCCACCTCTTCATGTAGTTCTGTTTTGAGAGGTTCAAAAAAGGAGTTCATTAACTCCATATAGATTTATCAGCTGCCAGCGCTTTAGCAGGTCCGGGTATTTGTCACCATATGTAGGAGCCTTTAAGATTCGTAATCCTCTGCAAATAAGCATTAAAGCTTAATCTTTGCCATTGCAGCCTTTTAAACAGTCTGAGTTTGTTTTCAAATGTTTCAAGTTTAATTCTGTAACTTTGAAGGGAGGCATTACTTTGCATTACTGTTGTACCAAATGTTGTATTAGCATCAGTGAACAAAGGGTTGGTATAGATGTCAAAAAGTTCATGCACCGACAACAATTTTCTGGGTGGAATGTCACTCGTAGAAGGTAGTGTTGTAATGTTAGCACTGCAGTAGATATGAGTGTGAACACAGAAAAGCCAAATACTGCATGCAGTAAATCCAAGAATCCTGAAACAACGAACCAATAAAAAACAAAGGGTAACTTGGAACCACAGCCATAGTAAACACTTCTTCTTCTTCTTCTTTCGGCTTCTTCCCGGTTAGGGGTCGCCACAGCAGATCACCTTGTCCGCACATTGATTGGCAGTGGAGTTTTACAGAGTCGAGTTGCCAGCCCGGCGCCAAGCCTTCCACAGAAGGCATATACACACGCACACCTAGGGCCAATTTAGAGTGTCCAATCCACCTGCAGCATGTCTTTGGGATGTGAGAGGAAACCGGAGCACCCGGAGGAAACCCACGCGACCACAGGGAGGACATGCAGACTCCGCACAGAAGGCACCCCAGCCGAGGATCGAACCGGAGGACCTCTTGCTGTGAGGCGGCAATGCTAACCACTGCACCACTGTGGCCGCCCAGCCATAGTAAACACTAATAGTAAAAAAAAAAAAAAACTAATAATAAATTGATAGTAAAAAATGTAAAGGTTTTATTAATAAAACACAAGTCAAAAATCAAGACTTTCACCTGTTAGGCTTCTTCAGGCTAAGGTATACAACAATAATCATGTGCACAGTTAAATAGTTCTAAATAAGGCCATGTGATCTTAGTGCACTTGTTTTTGCAAATGTCATAAATGAGGTTTTAAACTAAAATAGTCATTTAAGCCAGGTGGTGAGTTAGCATTAAATCTTAAAATCAATTTTGCTTCCTCCAATTCTGTTAAATCATTTATGTTCCCACCATGTAAAGGCTTATTCACAGTCCATAGTATCAAACATTTAAAAGCATGCATGCCATTCATTTCATGAATATGTCTCATTCATAAATGCATTATTTTTGCTGGTGCACATGTTTACTACATGAACACCATTACTATGCATTGCTAGTCTGCTCCTGTCTGCATTGTATATTAATATTTTCTCCAATATTTGAGTAAAATTTAAACTTATGTAGTTATTGCACATACATAAGAAAGAAACAAGCAAGCAAATAAAAAACAGCAAAGGAGGAGTTAATATTCTTTCTTACAAACCTTTTCTTAAAAAACACATCTTGCGTAAGCTTCCATAAATTATCTGTCTTGTTACACTGATGAAGTGGCAGGTAAAACTATATATCTCTATTTCAGAAAAAGAAGGAAAACAAATGGTTATGAAATAGTTAAGTATGAACTGGGTAGTCTTCAGTACTCCTGTTTCACATTCAGTGTTTTCCAATAAAATGTGTCCTTCTCAAAAATGATGATTTTCCAGGCTAGTGCCACTAGTCCTTTAGACTGCATGCCAAGCAAAGATCTATCTGACAATGCCTAATGAGTCCAGTGACAATGATGGCTATCTGCCAAATCTGGAAATATGTCTGTGTAGGGTAGGCTTGATGTCTCTCTTTCTACCTTGCAGTCAATTTAGTTTTTGGCATTGATAATGAAACTACACTTGAACCCTCAGCAACTTGTGAACAGTTCATAGCAGAGTACTAAGCTAGTTGCCCTTGTGGGCCATTGTATGCATAGCCAATTTCCCTTTTGGTGCTTGAGTTACCTATTTCATTTGGTGTTAGATTGGCCTTACCCATCTCATGGCCAATAATTATATATTAACCTTTGTGAGGATAAATGGAATCACACCATAGATAATTTGAGGGGACTCATGTATGTGATAAAGCATTTAGGAGTCACCTCTCTCCATTACAAATACAGGGAGCAGACCTGGGGTACATTTGCCATTACACATCCAGAGATCCAAGTTGCACTTGAATATGGACATGGATGAGCTTTGTTTTATGTGGAGTCTCTTCCAAAGCTGTGGTATCCTCTGTGAGCTTTACCTCTCCTTGCAAACTGTTCTGTTAATGTTTCAGAAGAGGTTTAGATCTCTAGACTGAGTATTTCTGATGCATGTGACTTGCTATTGTGCAGTAAATCCATCAGTATTGAGTAGGAGGATGCCTTGTATACCAGACACAGGCCACCTCTTAACCATCTGTACGATACCAAGTATAATGACAGGGCTTTGAGTCGGTCCATGTAGGACATATTATTTAGGCTTTGTATCCTTTTAACAAGGTAGCTCTGTGGGCATTCCAATTGTTGCATGTGTCACTCAGAACTAAAGTAGAATATTTCTGCCACTACTCTCTATATCTTCAACCTACAATACAAACTTTAAATCTCCTCCTAGCTGGTAAAATTCACCCCAACCTCAGCCCCCCCACACACTCAACCCATGCCCACTTCCCTCCTAACCAGTTTCTGCCTCTCACATAACCTTTCCAGATATAAACTACACTATCCTTAAAAGTCTAAACTTGTACTCTGTTAACATACAAAGCCTTCTGAATAAAACTGCTGAACTACACTCCTGGATATCCCAACACTCTCCTCACATTTTAACCATAATCAAAACCTGGTTAAAACCCCACATATCCAGTAATAAAATCCTACCCCCAGGTTACAGTGTATTTCAGTTAGATAGACCAAAGAAGAAAGGTGGTGGTATTGCAGTTCTATACACTAACTCACTAAACCTCTCTACCCTACAATTTCCCCTTCCAACTTTTCACCCAGCTGAAATACTTATATTCAACTGTCATTTCAATACCCACAAATAAATTTGTCTTAGCCTCATTCTATATCCCCCAGGCGACAACATTCCAGTCCTACAAAACATTGGCATGGCTATTAGACAACATAGCTTACTGCCATTCTAGGAGATATTAACAAAGTCTGGTCAAAACTTACATCTCACTCACCCATGAGCAGCATAAACCTCCATGGTTTCATGCAGCTCATTACTTCGCCCACCTGTATTAACAAAAACTCAAACTCATCCCCAATCTTAGACTGGATTCTTACGACTGTTCCTAACTAATATCATAACCCCTGCACCTTACCAGACTCCCTAAAGGATCACCTCCCCATCTACATCCAAAGACACTCTTTACAAATACCGAGAACCCATGTGTACAGAGACTGTTGTAAACTATCTTCCTTTGATGCTGAAACTTTAAATACAAAACTAGCCTCCATAAACTGGTCCTTCCTTCATCACCCCCCCCTAAACGAAGCTGTCCTGGCTTTCAACCACATCTTCCTCAATATACTAAATACTCTTGCTCCCCAAAGAAAAATAAAATCAAAAGCCAACCATGCACCCTGGCTGACAAAAGAGACGAGGTCCATCATGCAAAAAAGAGACAGCACCCGGAAAGCCTGGCAAAAAACAAATCTCCTACCCTATACCAAAAATATAAGAAACCTTAACAAAAAAGCATATCCACCAAGACGAGCAAAAATTATATAATACAGCACAAAACAACCACTTGTCTAACCCAAGAAAAGTTCTGGTCAGCTATAAATATTATTCTTCACCCTGGTAACCCCTCAACCCCAAATCCTTTCCCTGATAAATCTCCACTAGAAACGTCTTACTGAACAGCTACTTCATTAATACAGTCTGCAAGCTTACAAACTTAGACCAACATTCCAACCCTCCAGGCACCTCCCTGCCCCCTTCTCAAACCTGTTCCCACCTCCTACATCAAATATCTTCTACTAAAACTTAAACCTTGCTGACCCTCTGCTGCAAACTACCCCCCAGTTTCTTAAGCTAGCGGCCAAGTCTCTTGCCTTCTCTATCTCTTTTCTAATCACTAGATCTGTTCCAGAAAGTGCAGTACCTGACATCTGGAAATCATTTTATACTATTCCACTACACAAAGGTGGCAACTCCACAGACCCTCAAATTTCAGACCAATAGCTATCCTTTCACCACTCTCAAAAATTCTTGAAAAATGTATTCACTCTCAACTAATGACTTACTTATCCAGGAAAACCTGCTAACACCTACCCAACATGGCCTTCGACCTCACCATAACACCGCTACTGCCCTTATATCCTTTACTCAAATAATCGCTGAGGCTAGAGATAACAATTAACTTGTATCTTGACGTTTCCTGGACCTATCCAAAGTATTCAGTACCATATCCCACTTGAAGCTACTAACAAAACTAGCTTATCTTAATCTTTCCCCACCAATCCTTCAATGGTTCTCCAGTTACCTTTCTAATAGACAACAATATATGCAATGGCTCTCTTCCTGCTCCCCTTTCTTACCAGTTCAAACTGGTATCCTCCAAGGCTCTATCCTGGGCCCCCTCCTATTTAATATCTTTACCAACCTCCTCCACTCTGCCTGTACCCAGTCTACACTCATCCAATATGCAGATGACTCTACTCTCATTTCCTCCACCGATAGTATACCTCACATACACACACTCACCCAAAACACGTTCCTCTCTGTCGAAAAATGTCTAAATGATAACTAGTTAATCCTTAACCCAAACAAGACTAAACTGTTACTCTTCCTGCCAGACTCTTACATGAGTCCACTTTCACTATTTCCTCGCTAAATAATACTAATATCAAAACTGATCCTCACACAAAACTACTAGGGACTAAATATGACCAACACATTCATTACTGCATCTAAAAGGGAAACTAAAAACTAGGACTATTAAACCATAACAAAACATACCTTAACCCTTATACTGAAATATCCTTAGCTAAGGCCTTCCTTCTTTCTTGCTCTATGGTGCCCCCCACCCTCACTGATCTTCAAACCACTTTACTCTCCCAGCTTGAACAAACCTACAATTATTTTAAGTCTTATAACTTATTACTCATGTTGTTTTTGTAATCCTGTATCACTTTGTTTGCTATATATATTTTAAACGTGTTTATACATTAATTTACTGGAGCTTTTCTCCTCAAGTCTCCACTGAAAATGGGTCCCTGGCTCAGCTAGACCAACCCAGTTAACAGATGTTAAATAAATACATAAATAAATTATTGCAGCCATGGTCAGTAAATTTGATACAACCAAAGATCCAACTGTAATCACCACCAGGAACAGAAACAGGAAAAACAATGCAGAAAAGGCAATCCAATATTTTATTGAGCAATATTCTACTGCCTCAATGTAATCACCTTTACAGAATCTAAAAAACACTACCAAACAATGCCTTAAATACATCCTCATAAATTAACACACCCTAATTAATCAATTAAATAATTAAACATTAAACAGAACAGCAATTAAACTTTAAAGCAAACATTTCCAGTTTACTTCATTGTTAAGCCCCATAGGGATTAATGTATTATATTTTAAAATATATATGGACTCTTTATATAAAAGTTTGTCCTTTAATAACAAATCATTTCCATATTTTAAATATACTTGCTCTAAAACAGTACCCTGTAATAATAAATTATTACTTTTATGTGAAGCTTTAAAATGGGCAGAGATGACTTTGTCTTCCTTCTGATTTTTAATATCCCTTAAATGTTCCATAAATCTAACATTAAACATTCTTTTGGTCTCCCCAATGTAAAAAAGGTTGCAGGGACATTTCAACACATAGATCACCCCTTACATGTACAATAAAATATACCTTTTGGCATATACTTTATATTATTAATACTATTACATGAAGGTACTATATGTGCATAAACTGTGCATCTTCCACATGGGCTGGTGCCTATTTTGTCTGATAAATTTTTAAGAACAAAATTTCCACAGACCAATATATCCCATAGACCTCTGCCTTTAGTAAATGATGAAGAAGGATATTCTGGTAATATACCTTGTAACACTTTATCTTTCCTCAAAAAGTTCCAATAATGTCTAACCATTGCAGTAATTTCATTACTTTTAATATTATACATGGATACAAAGTATATTTTTCCCCCTGCACAATATTATTCTTCTGATACTGTGATATATCATTTGTCCTTTCCTTTAAATTAAATCTACATCCCCTACTATTTAAAACTCTATATTGCACCTCCCTTACAACCTCAGGGTCATAACCCCTTCTCAAAAACATATTAGCTGAATTCTTAATCTCTTCATTCAAAACCTTATTATTGCATAACTTAGAAAGATGCAAAAATTCACCCTATGGAAGGAATGTAATCAAATGTGGAGGATGGCAACTGGAGGCATGTAAAAGCTGACTGCCTTCAATAAATGTTCTATGTACATTTGTAAACACAGAACCATCTAATCTGCCTTCTAATACAAGAACTAAAAAAACTATGTTTTTACCCTCCTGTAACCCATCAAATGAAAGACCAAAAGGATTTTGTTGTAAAACTGAAACAAAATTGGGGATTTGTTCTCTGCCCCCCCCCCCAAATAAAAAATAAATTGGCTTTGTATCTAAAATACCACTTAACATATTTCTTCATAAAATCCTGCTTGTACAGAAACTTCTCCGCAAATAAAGCCATAAAAAGATTTGCATACATGGGGGCAAAAGGTGCCCCCATGGCAGCTCCTTGCTTTTGTCTATACATTTGATTATTATAAGAGAAGAAGTTATTTTTCAAGCAGAAATCCACTAACTCTCCTATAAAGTTAGACATAGGACTGTCCCCTAACATAGACATTATGGCTAAAAGTCTATCTTTATGTTTTATTGAGGTGTATAAACTATTTACATCTAATACCAGCCAATGCATTTTTTATTGCAAATAACTTCAGAAATCTTGCTCAAGAAGTCAAAACTATCTTGTATATAAGAAGGTATCTTTTGCACATGAGCCAACAACAACTGATGTAATAGAATACCTATATTATGAATAAAATATTTACAGGCCGAAATAATGGGCCTGCCAGGTGGATCCAATATATTTTTGTGAATCTTCAGTAGACAAAAAAATGTAGCTAATTCGCTACTTTTATTTATAAATTTCTTATCTACATCTTCCCTGGAAAAATATCCTAAACATATAATTTTTTCCATTAATTCCTCAAACTTTATTTTTACTTTTTCAGAATTTTCTTTCCTACTTATTTCATACAATTCCTGAGTTTCCAAATGTTTCAAACACATTCATTATTACAATTTTATTGCCTTTATTGGCTCGCTTGATTACTGTGTCTTTCCTTTTACTTAAATATTGTAGAGCTTGCCACTCCCTATATGTTAAGTTGTATTTAATATTCTCTTTGTTATTCCTAACATCATTACAAATGTTTTCACCCTCAAAGTTCAACATAGAGTTAAAATGGGCAATACTCTCATTTTGAAATGGTGGAATAAACTTAAAACAGGGATAGTTGATGTATTTGACATACAATAAGCATTTACTTCACATAAATCACATTCCTCTCTTTCTTCTTCACAACATGGGTAAAAACTTTCATCAGTAGAATAATTCTCTAAACATTCAGTGTAATTCACTGAATTATTAAAAATAATCTTTAAATGCAATTTACGAACCAATTAAAAAATGTCTTGCTTTAACATATAATTTCTGGGGATAACCATTGGAATTAACTTTAACCCCAAATTTAACACTGTAACCTGTTCCGTTATTAAAATGCAATTCGACAAATTTATAACTAAATTTGAACCATTCTCCAACAGTACATTAATACCATTTTGTTTTCTTACTATTGAATTGTCAAAAGTCCTGTTTACTCCATTACAGTTGGATCTTTGGTTGTATCAAATAAATAAATTATTGGCCTAATGAGGGCTGAGTAGGGTTTAATACCAACAGTTAGTCCACTAGAATAACAAAATGCAGTGCAACAATGTACTGGAATTGTTAATATAATTTTAAAGACCTTAGCTAAAGCAGATACAGACTGTTAAAATCAACTTAAAAACAAACCAAGAAATTAACATTTTTCACATATCTTTGTTGCTTTATGTTCTGATAATTGGGTCAGGTGATTCTGTTCTTTTCCTGGATGTGGCAGTGAAGTTGCTTAACGACAAATGTTTTGAGGTCTGGAATGTATATGTTCTAGAAAATTAGTGCAAATGACCAGTCATTGAGTATATTGCCCTCTTCAGAATGCCTGAATCATAAAAGCTACACTGACCATCTCAAAGCCTGTTTCCTCTTCTCGGTGTCAGGTATGTTACCAAGGGATAATTACTGCCTTGAATACAGAGCCTTAACAGACCCCAGCCTTTCAGAAGTGTTCCATATTTGCAAGTCCATTTATGGCATAAACATCCAAAGAGATCTAAATCTCTTCTGCAACATAGGATGTACCACAGAGAATACCACTTCTTTGGAACTGTCTTCCTCTCCACATGAAGCAAACTACTTCTTACACTATTCAAATGCAGTCTGGATGACTGGTTGGGTCTCTGCAAATTCCACCCTTGTCTAACACTTCTGCCCTTAATTGACAGGGGAAACATGTAAATGTTTGCCTGCCTCTGGGTTATCTGTACTTTTTAATACAAGGACTAAAAACTACACAGGAATGGATGGCTAGGCTTATAAAAACTCTCACCGATCATTAGCCTAGTAATTATCTGTAAAAGGAATGGTGCTGCACATGACTCCTGCAGAACAAGAATAAAATTCTACGGTGAGGTGATGCACATTATGAGACCCATTTTGTTTCATCACGTTCCATGGATTATTGGAAGTGATTATAAGCCTAATATCAAAATTTAAAAATCAGTGATTTAAAAAATACTGAGCCAAAGATAATCCAGAATTTTCCAAAAGGATATAACCTAATTAAGGGGACTGAATTCCCCCACTATTTACATTTAGGTTTTAAGTATAGCCACAGCACACTGCTGAGAAACTAAAAACATTCTGAGCATTGTTCTAGCATGTGTTAAAAAAAGGTCACCTACCATTAAGGAACAAGGAGTACCCTATTTATTTATTATTTATGCAATTTATTTTATTATATATACTAATAATAGTATAAATATTATATTTATATATTTAATTAAATTAATTAATTAAGGAACAAGGAATGCCCCCACTTTAGCTCATACCATTAGTATTAGAAGTAACTTTATACTATATGGAGGAACAAAACTGTAGCTGAAGGCTACCCTGGTAATAACCTTTTTGTCACTTAAAGGGCAACAAATTCTGCCTGATACTGGTCTTATACCAGACTACCAAAGATGGGGGTGGGCTACACAAGGCAGGGAACATTTAGAGTTGCTGAATGAACACATTAACTCTATTTCATAAAATAAAGTAGAGGAGGTACAACACTAATAGGGCTGTAGAGCAGAATGCAGGGAACAGAGTTCACACTGGCATATAAAAGGATGAGGTGGAGAGTGAACTGGCTTCCCTAAGGGAAGATAAAGTGCTGGGGACCTTGCAGATCCTGAAAAGTCTTACCAGTGTAGTCATCTCTGTGACCCAGACGGCCCTGGTCTGACCAGTGAACGTGGCACTAGACAAGCTGATGAGGGATGATGGTAGTCAGTTGTCTGGCCTGCAGTGCTTCTCCCTACTGGACAGAGAGCTGAATGGCACACAGTAGATGGGCAGGAATTATTGCTTGGCTCTTTCAGGCTGCATTCATGTTGTAGCTTTCATGGAGCATGTAAGGGTAGCCTCTCAACTATCCAGATTTTTGCCTTATAATTTTGGTCTATTTCTCATAAAATTGTGATTTTCTGGCAAATCATTGAGGACTAAAGTCAGAAAATAAGAAAAGACATTTGACTTCATACCCTTCAGAAAATTCATGCTAATGAAACCCTGTTATTCTGTCATTTTTATATTTTGTAAGAATACTATTTAAACTTTGTCCCTATTTTTGGTATGCCTCTGTCCAGATTTCTAGCTATAAGAGGTTGACAGATATGAGTAGATGCATGCTCACTGAGGAAGGCATAGCAGGCCTTCACAATTGCAAGCATTGCATGTAAGCTACTGGGGAGGGATTAGGGATAAAATCCGGAAAAAAACTCTCGTGGCTACCTTTGATGATGGTCTCCAGTGATTAACTCTCACCACACAGAAGAACCCAAAATATCACACCAGTTGGCTCACAGTGGGTAAAACGAGCCTGGATAAATAAAATAATACAGAAGGAAAGACCAAAGTCCAGCTCAAATAACTCCAGTAAATCTCATAAAAACACATTTAATAAATACTAGCTTTCACACATACAAGTGCTTCCTCAGGCATTAAAAAATACATTTAAGAATAAAAACCTGTATAAAAGTATTCAATCATGTTACAGACAGTCCAGTGAAATACAATCAATTAAAAAACACTTAATGAGAACAAATCACCTTCTAAAATGTCTTAATTTCAAGACCGGTTTGAAATATACAGTTTCATTTAAACCAGGATATTTATCTGCCCTGAGTCTTGAAATCCATTTATATTCAGCTTTTTCAGTTAAAGTTACTATATCACCCCTCTTAGGTTTCCTTAATTACTTGCAGAGCAGCAAAACAAAATTGATGATGCTTAACTTTTGAGTAATATGTTTGCTCAGATCATTCTGAATAGACCCTCTTTTAATATCTGACTGATGCTGACATATGCTATCTTTAAACTTTCGGTTGGTCTTGCCTACATGGAAAGCGGGACTGATGTCACATATAGTTAGATAAATCACATTAACAGTATCACAGTTGGCAAAAACCATGAGGGAAGTATTACTTTTCATAGTTTGATGCACAAAAGATGTTATCCTAGATGTGTACTTGCAAAAGGAACATTTGTAGCAAGGATAAATTCCCTTTCTTTCACTATATCTGTTATCTACAATATTTCTTTGTTCCTTATAGCATAGCAGCTGTTTTAGTGACTGCTTTTTCTTAAAACTGAAACATGGAACATCAGGCCAAATCCTCCCTTTAACATGGATATTTGACAGAATGTGCCAGTGCTTAATAACACTACCTTGTATTTGTTTGGACAGTATATTAAAAGTTAGTATGAACCTCATATTACTATCCTGCTTCTCACCACCATTCCACGATTTAGGGGTGAAGTCTCTAAACAATGGACCATCAACTGCCGTTCTCCTATTGATCACCGTTTGCTTTGAGTTGTAGTGGAGTTACGTGAGCCAAATTTTGGACTTTTCTTACCACACAAAAGATCAAATAAGCCACCTGATGATGAGAAGGCTGTTAAAGGCAGGCAGTTAGGGGAAAAAGATTAAAAATTCTGACCATTGTACTTGAAGATCCCCTTTCTCAAGTATTGGATAACAAGCAACTGTGCAAAAGTGCCTTAGTACCAAAATAAATGACAAAGTTGTTCTCAAAGTAAGGGGGGAGGAGTTGATAAAAATACAGGGAACTACATTCATCTTTGCATAACAGTGGTGGCAAGGAAATAATACAGAAGGAAGGGCTTGTTGATTTCCTAGAGGACAGTGGCCCCTAGGACACTAGCCGAGAGAAGCTGCCATTCAAGCCAGATCCAGGTTTATGATTGGATTACAGGAGAATTTAAGTGGTGAACAGTAGCAGACGTGACATATTGGATTTCATACTGTGTTTTGACAGCATCAAATGGCAGGTGGCTAATAGAAAAACAGCAGGTTAAAGAATGAGAAACTAGATTGCTACAGTTATCAAGGGTAGGCAATAGTGGGTTGAATTAAGATGCCAGATGTTAGAGTAAGGAAAATGACTAGTACACTTTAGGGAACTTTTGTCTCAAGTATGTATGATGGAAGCCTGAACAGGATTGACCTCCCTAATTATGCCACAAAGATAATTGCAGCAGAAAAGAACGGGGAGGTATCTAGTGAAGTGTTGAAAAGGCACCCAGGTGGGTAGAAGGGTGCAGATCTAATGTGAAGTGTCTGATGGAGAAGCAGAACTGAAGGCAGTGGATCAGACAGAAGATCTCGGGGATTTTGATCATGCTTGGACTGGACCACTGGGTACTAAATGAGATGGAAGTGGTAGCAGCAAATGGAATACTGGGGGGGTGTATTTTCACAGGACAGACTCCAGAAATGGAGGTCAACCTGTCACTTACTGGGTTGCTGACGAGACACCACCGAGAATACTGGGTGATGTTCTAGAGGCCATTGAAGGAAAGGAGCATCAGCCTTCTGGAAAGCACTCAGAGAGATGGCACCAGAAATGTATGAGAGACAGAAGAGAAAAAAATGATCAAGGAACTGGAACTGTCCCCACAAAGGGACAAAAAAGCTGGGGAAAGGGCATAATAGGGATGAGAAAGATCATGTCTGTGAGATTCAGAGGAATAGTTCTGAACAGGAATGACAAAGGAGGAAGGAGAAAACACTGGCAGAAGACTGCATCGATTGCTGCTCTATGGGTCTGATTTTATTCTACGATATTGGGCAGTTTGCAGACTAAGCTATATGAATTGTTGTTGGAGAAGTGATATTGAAGAGAGCATGAAGACAAGGCAAGAAGGAAGTTTGGCATGGAAGAGAGGTAGAATGTTAAATGCACTTTAATGCCGGAATAGTTTAGCTAAGTCTCCATTTATCATCAAATATATGTAATGCTAAGAGATAGACATATGTGGAGATACCCAGGGAACTTTTCCTCAATAAAAAGCGTCAGTTTTTCATTGCTCAAAGTAAAGCTTTTTATAGCTGAATGTTCTTCGGTTCACTGTTTTCGTACAGACCTGTCTGTGTGATAAAAAGCAAATGTGATACAGCAGAAGGTCTGCAAGTGACGGACTGACTGTTACGGATTAAAGAATGACCTCCTAAATATATTCTGCACAGCAAGCACCGGTGTTGATTCAGGAAGACAGCTGTTTGTTGATGTGCTAATCTGTCTAGTCACTTTTCATGTAGCACAATCCTCATGAAAGATTAATTTACTTTTCAGAAAAAAAATGAGGATCAGCTCATACGCCATATGTTAAGCACTCTGTTTTAACAGATCAGTAACTTTAAATGACATAATGAGGTACAGAATTCCAGATAATTAGAGCTGCAATAAAAACAAATACAGGGTATATAGATTTCTTTATGCAAACCATAGAAGTGACACCAATATGTTTAGGACCTTGTTCATGCAAAAATATGGCAAATACTAACTATGCTATCCTGTCATTGCTTATTTCTAATTTTTGGTTCTTACTCTTTCCCCATTTTTTTTAAATTGTCACATGAGTGTCAGAAGTTTACATAGTTGGAATGGTCTAACTGGCATATTATTTGTTCTTAGTACGTTTCTGAAACTGACTTCTCTCACAAGCATTATGACTTTATAAGAGAGAATATATAAATATATATATATATATATATATATATATATATATATATATATAAAAGTGTTGTGGCTTTTCACGATTAGGGGTTACCACAGTGGATCACCAGTCTGCTTATTATTGCAGTGAATTTTTACTGTGTTGAGTTGCAAACCCCCAGCGCCCAACCTTTCAGAGAAGGCACACACACACATGCACCTACCTCCATGTCTTTTAATGTTCAGTCGATCGCAGGGAGGATGTGCAGACTCCAGACAGAAGACACTCCAGCCGAGAATCGAACCAGAGAGCCTCTTGCTGTGAGGTCAGTTATAGCTGGAGGGGGCAACAGCTAAAAATAATTATATTGTTATATTACAGGGGCCTTAATCTGGAGAGAAAGGTATTTTTTTTAATGTCATGGAGACTGAGACAGGCATCACTAGAAGGTTGAGAGTAAGAAGTGGAATATTTGACTACACTCCAGCACATTGCTTCTGATCTACAGCAGGTCTTCACAGTGTACAATAACATAGTGCATGGAGTGCACTCTGACATTAGGTCAGATAAACCTGTTGAGTCCTTCACTACGATGAGACGTGATCTTAATAGCGCTTAGAGATGCTTAACAAAAGTTTAAGCACCTCTACATGATGTTAATATCAGCTTTCATACTAGGGATGAGTGGGGAACAGTGTTAAATGGAAATGAACAGTGGCAGAAGGTAAAACAGCTTTTAAAAGCTCTTAGGTCTTCACTCCATCACACTTATAAAGCAAATGTATGGCAGAACAAAGTGTCTAACAGATTTCAGAGATCTTCATTTTTTAGAGGCACATTATTTTTTTTGTTCCCTCTGTATTAGCCTTTGAAAGCCAGTAAACACTTTGCTTGCCTACACTTTTTTCCTTATAACTAGTAATATATGGAGCAGGTATAGCTCCATGCACTACAAAGAATTATTACTGGATCTCCAATCATAAGCAGCTGTCGTATCAGCATGCATGCCAAGATTCACCTGTTTGGCTTTGCTGTCGAGGTAAGTTTCTTAGCATCCATATCTTGACTACATAAGTAGCTGGTTATCAGGAGAGACCTGATCACAATCCTCTATGTTATGGCTTTTATTGCACCTAATTATTCTTTCTTTGTCTTGTAATAGCCACTAGACACAAATGCGTGTTTTCAGAATAGATTTGTGAACTTTCTCTTAAGTTACTTGTTCGGTATCGTGTTTTATGAAAGTGATGTTTTGCAGATTCAAACTGTGGTCTAAAGGATATAGCTGGTTTTATGAACAGATTAAGTTTCACCCGCATCTTTTCTTGTAGTAAGAGCAGAGAATTCATTTTCAAGGTAACCGTGGCTGACTATATACGAAGACTGGTCTAACTGTAGAGGTCATAAAATGACAAATTATAAATGTAATCAGCTAAAGCTATATATGCTATATGAGTAATTGTTACATATGAGAACAGCTTCTACTGAATACTTAAACATTTAAATGACGCCTTTAATTGAATCCGTGCATTTAGAGCTATGTATTTTTTCTTCTTTTTATTGGAGTGTGGCGTGCCTTCTGTATGCCTGCTATTAAAATAAAATTACTAGCACTAATGTAAAATGATCATCCAGGCATGTTTATTCAGCAAAATTATGCCTGCGCCTATTAGTACAATTTTAACTTGTTAGATACATTAAAAGTTGAGTGGAAGAGAGTTGTGACTGACTCTTGTTGTCAGCATCACCACATATGGCAGTTTGACAATTTACATGGTGACCATCATTATCATCATCATCAGCCCCCTTTTTCTCATTTTCTACATGGGACTGTCGCTGCCTGTCTCCATCAGTGCTACTCTCCTGCCGCCTTCAGCAGTCACGCCTGACTATCACAGGTCTTCTTTCACACAGTCTGTTCATCTCTTTGCTGGATGCCCTTGTTTCCTTTTGCCTACTACTTGTCTGCCCCAAAACATCTTCACCTGATTGCCTTTTGCTTTTCTGCACCTGTGCCTGAACCACCCTAATGTGTTCTGTTTGACCTTATCTGTGATTATAGCTACTTTGGCTTCTGCTATGATGTCCTCATTTCTTCACATGTCCCACAGTGTGAATCCCACTACCCATCTCGGGTACTTCATATCCATTAGCTGTAGCTTCTTCAGTTGCTCTGCCTTTACTGCCAAAGTTTCTGTACCATACAAAGGTACTGTTTGCTCCACTGTTTTCTACACCTTACTTTTTAGTGTTTGGCTTTCCTATGTCATTCACTGTACTTTACACACAGTGCCAGTTGCCTGCATCCCCTCTGATTCTAACTTTGACCTCCTTATTTAGACTTCCCTTGTCCTCAAACACCCCTACTGCTGCTATCCTATTTGACTGTCTTCTCTTCTGTCTCAGTTATCAGTTTCTTCTGACTGACCTCATTTGCTGCCGTTACAACTGTCTCACCTTTTCCCATTTTCATGCCATATGTTTTCAGTTTTGCATTGCTTTCCTTATCCTTTGCCGAAGTTCTTGTTCAGTCTGCCTGTAATACCACATTGTCTGCATACAGCACCTTTGTTGCTCTGTCTCCTTTACCATCTAACTATTTGCTAATGCTGTGCATCACCAGTATGAGCAGCAGTGGGTTCAGGGATGAATACTGATTCCCACCCATTCCCACTGGGAACCTCTCAGTGAGACTGAACATTGTTCATACTTGAGTCATTCGGTCCTTGTACATAGCCTGCACTAATTCTACCAGTGTTTCTGGAACTTTCAAATGCTCCAGGATTGCTTTCTTCTGGACCTTGTCCTACACTTTCTCCAATTCTAGGAATGCCCAGTTGGACTCTCTCCTCATTTCTAGCTTTTTCTCAACTATCTGTCTCAGCAATCACATTTTCCAGAACTTTCATACAGCATGATAGGATTTTGATACCTCTGTACTGTCCACAGTTGTGGATATCCCATTTGTTCTTGAACACTGGCACTAGTATGCTTATTCTCCACTAATCTGGGCTATGCCTTTCTCTCCACACTGCTATGAGTACCATCAGGAGTCACTCCCCCCCCCCCATCTTACCCAGCATCTTTATCATAATTTTCCTTAGTGCACTGCTCTTATGTGTGTGTGGGGGGGACTACTCTCATACCTCTCAGTATCTTGGTGTAAGAAATCTGAACAAAGCCAGAATGTATGGAGGGTCAAAGACCAAAAATCAGGGACAGATTTTAAATATTAATCTGATACATTTAGGAAACTGATAGAATACCAGGTTATGCTTTTGCATGCATTTTCTAAAGGATATGAAGTCTGAAATGTTATTATTAAGTGACTTCATTCTTCAGAGATTTGCTGGAATACCACTAATTTTATGAGGAGCAGAATAAAAATATGAGTAAAAAATCTGGGCATTCTCTGAAAATCTGGACACTTGAGAGGTAGGGTTCCGCCTCTTCTTTCATCATAGGCTGTGTTTGGGATGGTACACTTTCTGTGGAGTTTTTCTTCATTCAGAAGTTGCTTGAAGTACTCCTTCCATCTGCCTTTGATGTCTGATGAACTGGTGAGCAGGTTGTTGCTTGCATCCCTTACACAGGGTGTCTGATAATTATTTTCCGAATCGTTCTGTCTTAGCCTTGCAAATTGACAGTTTCTTTGTGTCATCTACTGAGTGACTTTCCAGAAGATGGTAGTGTGTGTCTGATGCCTTGTTCTTTGCTATTGCAACTCCTCTCTTGGCCTCTTTGTTAGGCAACCAGTATTCCCTTTTACCCTAGTCTGTGATTTCTATCCCCCACTTTTTCCTGTACTCCTCCTTCATTTTGATGACTTTCCCGATGTCTGCATTCCATCACCACCTTTCCTTTTGATGTGACCCCATATGTGCTTATACTTCTCACATACATTGTTCTGAGGTGCTGCCATTCTTTTTCAGCTCTATAGATTTTCTGTTCTCCCTGAGGTGCTAGAACCCTGAGTAATTACTTGAACTCCTGTGCTGTCCACCCAGTAAACTTCCAGGTTTCCAGGCTAGTCTGTGTTGACTTTAGAGACTTTTCTGACCCCTGTTTGACCAATTGTGGCAACCAGTGGTTATGCTTTGAGATGACCATACCTCTCAACTGTCCAGATTTTTCTAGAATGTCCATACTTTTACCTCATATTTTTGGTAATTTCCTCATAAAATTTGAGGTTTTCTAGAAAATCATTGAGGTTTAAAGTCACTAAATGACAGAAGTTTGAGTTTTAAACTTCATCCCCTTCAGAAAATGCATGCTAATGCTATTATTCTATCAACTTTTTAAGTTTACAAGAACAATATTTAAAAATTGTCACTATTTTTGGGTCTTTGTCCCCCCATTGTTTTTGACTTTGTCCAGATTTCTTGCACTAAGAGGTTGAGAGGTATGGAGTCGACTGTTTCACTGGGATGACTTTGTAATTATTGATAATGCCCTAGTGCCCTTACCTTTCTAGGAGGAGGGCTACCTCAGTTGCATGTTGGTCCCTCTTGTATGTGATCTTGTGACTGTCCTCATGCTGAACCATTTGTTGGCCACAATGAAGCCATTTGCCAAACAAAAGTCTAAAAGGGCCTGTCCTCCCTTATTCATGTTGTCCCACCTTTGTGGACCCAGGTAGTCCTCTTATCCTGTTCTGTCTGTCCATATGTGTATTTTCAGGTCACCCATTTCCTGTTGTCCTGCTTTATCTAGAAAGTACTACAACTCTTGTCTAAATGCACTCTTCCTCACTATCACAACCCTGTAGAGGGACATAGGCTGAGATTATGAATACTGCACAGTCCTTACACTGGACAAGGCAGGTAAAGGCTAGGACTGTGATAGTGAGGGTCGGAACTTTGAATGTTGGCAGTATGACTGGTATAGGGAGAGAGCTAGCTGATATGACTGAAGGACGATTGGTATATTGTGTGTGCAAGAGACCAGATGGAAGGGGAGCAAGGCTAGGTGTATCGGAGGTGGTTTCAAATTGTTTTATCATGGTGTGGATGGGAGGAGAAATGGTATAGGTATTATTCTGAAGGAACAGTATGCTAAGAGTGTTTTGGAGGTGAAAAGAGTGTCAGATAGAGTGATGTTTATGAAGCTGGAAATTGATGGTGTAATGATGAATGTTGTTAGTGCATATGCTCCACAAGTTGGGTATGCGATGGATGAGAAAGAAAATTTTTGGAGTGAGCTAGATGAAGTGGTGATGACTGTACCCAAGAGTGAGAGACTGGTGATTGGAACAGATTTCAATGGGCATGTTGGTGAAGGGAACAGAGGGGATGAGGAAGTGATGGGTAGGTATGGTGTTAAGCAAAGGAATGCAGAAAGTCAGATGGTAGTGGATTTTGCGAAAAGGATGGACATGGCTGTGGTGAATATGTATTTTAACAAGAGGGAGGAGCATAGGGTGACATACAAGAGTGGAGGAAGATGCACACAGGTGGATTATATCTTATGTAGAAGGGCCAATCTGAAGGAGATTGGAGACTGTAAAGTGGTGGCAGGAGAAAGTGTAGTTAGGCAGCATAGGATGGTGGTTTATAGGATGACATTGGTGATCAAGAAGAGGAGGCTGAGTGTGAGGGCAGCACCAAGGATCAAATGGTGGAAATTGAAAAAGGATAATTGTGAGGTGATGTTCAGGGAAGAGTTAAGACAGGCACTGGGTGGCAGTGAAGAGTTACCAAATAGCTGGGTAACTACAGCAGAGCTAGTAAGAGAAATGGCTAGAATGGTGCTTGGTGTGACATCTGGAAAGAGGAAGGAGGACAAGGAGACCTGGTGGTGGAATGAAGAAGTACAGGAGAGTATACAGAGAAAGAGGTTGGCAAAGAAGAAGTGGGATTGTCAAAGAGATGAAGAAAGTAGACAAGAGTATAAGTAGATGAGGTGCATGGCAAAGAGAGAGGTGGCGAAGGCTAAGGATAAGGCGTATGAAGAGTTGTATAAAAGGTTGAACACTAAGGAGGGAGAAAAGGACCTGTACCAATTGGCTAGATAGAGGGACCGAGCTAGTAAAGGTGTGCAGCAGGTAAGAGGGTGATAAAGGATAATGAGGGAAATGAACTCACAAGCAAGGAGAGTGTGTTGAGCAGATGGAAAGAGTACCTTGAGGGGTTGATGAATGAAGAGAATGAGAGGGAGAGAAGGTTAGATGATGTGCGGATAGTGAATCATGAAGTGCAGTGGATTAGCAAGGAGGAAGTAAAGATAGCTATGAAGAGGATGAAGAACGGAAAGGCTGTTGGTCCCGATGACATACCTGTGGAAGCATGGAGGTGTTTAGGTGAAATGACAGTGGAGTTTTTAACTAGATTGTTTAATGAAATCTTGGAAAGTGAGAGGATGCCTGAGGAATGGAGAAAAAGTGTTTTGGTAGCAATTTTTAAGAATAAGGGTGATGTGCAGAGCTGTAGTAACTACAGAGGGATTAAACTGATCAGTCACAGCATGAAATTATGGGAAAGAGTAGTGGAAGCTAGGTTAAGAATGGAGGTGATGATTAGTGATCAGCAGTATGATTTCATGCCAGGAAAGAGCACTACAGATGCGATGTTTGCTCTGAGAGTATTGATGGAGAAGTACAGAGAAGGTCAGAAGGAGTTGCACTGTGTCTTTGTGGATTTAGAGAAAGCATATGACAGGGTGCCTAGAGAGGAGTTGTGGTATTGTATGAGGAAGTCGACAGTGTCAGAGAAGTATGTAAGAGTGGTACAGGATATGTACAAGGGTAGTGTGACAGCGGTGAGGTCTGCAGTGGGAGTGACGCATGTGTTTAAGGTGGAGGTGGGATTACATCAAGGATCAGCTGTGAGCCCTTTCTTATTTGCAATGGTGATGGACAGGTTGACAGACGAGATCAGACAGGAGTCCCCATGGACTATGATGTTTGCAGATGACATTCAATCTGTAGTGAGAGTATGGAACAGGTGGAGGAGACCCTGGAGAGGTGGAGATGTGCTCTAGAGAGAAGAGGAATGACGGTCAGCAGGACTAAGACAGAATATATGTGTGTGAATGAGAGGGAGGATAGAGGAATGGTGAGGATGTAGGGACTAGAGGTGGTGAAGGTGAATGAGTTTAAGTACTTGGGATCAACAGTTCAGAGTAATGGTGAGTGTGGAAGAGAGGTGAAGAAGAGAGTACAGGCAGGATGGAGTGGGTGGAGAAGAGTGTCAGGAGTGATTTGTGACAGACGAGTACCAGTAAGAGTGAAAGGGAAGGTCTACAAGAGGGTAGTGAGACCAGCTATGTTATATGGGTTGGAGACAGTGGCATTGACAAAAAGGCAGGAGTCAGTGCTTGAAGTGGCAGAGTTGAAGATCTTAAGATTTGCACTGGGTGTGACGAGGATGGACAGGATTAGGAATAAGTATATTAGAGGGTCAGCCCAGGTTGAAAGGTTTGGAGACAAAGCCAGAGAGGCAAGATTACGTTGGTTTGGACATGTGCTGAGGAGGGATGCAGAGTATATTGGGAAAAAGATGTTAAGGATGAAGCAGCCAGGTAACAGGAAAAGAGGAAGGCCTAAGATAAGGTTTATGGATGTGGTGAGAGAGGATATGCAGGTGGTTGGTGTGACAGAGCAAGATGCAGAGGACAGGAAGAAATGGAAACAGTTGATCTGCTGTGGTGACCCCTAACGGGAGCAGCCGAAAGAAGAAGAAGAAGACAGTCCTTACACTGGACTCTGACATAAGTCTGTCACTAATTCTGATGGAATTGCTCACTGACTTCTGAAGCTTCTCCCTCACCACAATTCCTACACCATTTCTAGCCTATCCTCCTCCTGAGTAGTAGACCCTGGATTCCAAGCCAAGAGGCTTTGCTGTAGTGCCCTTGCATCTTGTTTCCTGGATCCTCTGCACCATAATGTCATCCACTTCCAAGCTGCCATTCTATCAGTGAACTAACATTGAGTGTTGCAATTCTTCATTCGTGTTTGTCTGGTTGAAAGGTTTCACATTCAGCTTTCACTCAGCAGCACTATCCTAAGGTAACCCAGGCTGGGCAGATGGACACTGGCCAGTAGCATATTGACCCAGTCCTGTTGTGTTTATGGTGGGTACGTACTGGCCAATAGGGACACACACACCCCTCCAGCCATTAGCATGTGCCCTTCATAGTACCATACCTGTAAAATGTGCACAGACATTATTCTCTGAATGATCACCAGGAATGTGGCTATGTGGTAACCTCATTACTAATGCTTTAAAAAGCTGTTGAAATAACTGGCATATCAGCTGTTCTCTCTCTCTCATCATTGTGTAAATGTGATCATTTCATAGTTTAAATTAGGGGTATGTAGTTGGGTTGTTCTTTTCCTGTAATGCTCCAGCTGTACTCTTTCTAGTTCATCTCAGTGTAATGTGTTCCCACTGTACCCTCTTAAAGTTTGCATAGCTTATCTGCAAGTCAGCCAAATCAGTATTGTTGTCCTCATTATTGTCTGAAGTAGAAGGCTTAGCCTCTTCCCCTGCAAGAACTACATGCTTTTCTAAGTAGCAACTTATTTTAATGAAGTTCACAATATCAATCCTGAGGTTATTTAATTGTTGTAGACAATTTACTAAAGAAAGAACTTTGACTCATTTATACATGATGCTTTACAACCAGATAGACTCATTGTTAAACATGATATGAAATGCCTGATTTAAGGTTCATTTAATATTTTACTTAAGGGAATTCAGGAATTATTTCGTTGGAATAAGACTTTTATTGGTTTTATTTGTATTTCTTATCTGACCTCATTGGTTACCCTTCTTTGTATGTGTGTGTAATCAACATGTTTATTATGAATCTTTGTCATACATTCCTTGTGAAAGTCAAACTTAGAAACTACATTTTTAATATAAAGTTTTTACTTGCCCCAAGGCTATCATGATGCATATGATTTCATTTTGCAGTTTTATTGGTAACTTTCAATTGAGTGGGTGCTTATTATTGTACAGGTTTTACCATGTCATCTAATTTATCCTGCAGAAAAGACAGTTCATGAAAACAATTCTCTGCTACCTGGACATTTGCCAGTATGTCTTTCTCCTTCAGGGCTTATTTACTTTTTTACCCCTACATTCTTGCTTCTGCATTTGACTGTTCTCTGCTTTGCTTAGAACTCTATTCAATTTCCCCTTTTGATTTTTCTTCAGCACGCATTCATATGCTTCTTTCTCAGTTTCTGCACAAATATCTTTTTAATGCATCCTTAATTATTTGTCACTCCCACCCTGTTCACATGGGCATCTCATTACTTTAACTAATGGATTATTTTGGCAAGACCAGCTTCCTTCATTATTTTAACAATGTTAACAGTCTTTTGACAAAAGTACGGATTAGATTTGCCTGTCCCTTCCACACACAGCCAAACTGTGGCTCCTTTTGGGTTTTCCAGCTCTGAACAGTTTTGTTTACTGGTGCTCTTTGTCTCTGTCAGTTATGTTGGGTTGAATTTTTCACCCATAGCTTCCATAGCTTAAAGCTGTAGAAAATCTTCACTATTTATGACAATATGTTAAGTAAAACAGTAGCACTACAGGGTGTAACACTTATAACACTTTACCCAACAGAGTTAGCACTTCTACCCTTGTTATAAGGTATTTCCTCTTCTATACGTACACATTACTTAAATTTTCTGCTAGTTAGTTTTTTATGCTTTCAGACATATTGTGATTTAACAGTATTTCCATTCCTGACAGAGCATTTTTTTCTCAATTTTTTTTATTTTTCAAATACAGTTGAATAAATTCCATAGTATTTGTATATAACATCTTAAATAACTATGTACACTACTTACATCAGCCTGACACTATAACAGAGTTCAATATATACAATTACTTTATAGGTAAAACAATCCAGTTATACCTATGTATCTGTTCAGTTATTTTAAAGTGTCAATGATAAGACTTTTTTCCATCAATTGTTAATAAATGGCTTAGGATGAATCCTTAATTCTTTAATTTTAATTTCCAACAATGCCGTGGTCTTCAGTAGGCTGTAGAAATCTTCCAAAGTCAGTATTGTGTTTGTATTCCATCTTCTTGTTATACACTTCCTTGAAATTGCCAAGTATTGTCCATACTAGATACATATTTGACTCATTCAAATGAGGACATTCGTACACATTTAATAATACTAGAGCTTTATATAAGTTAAACGATTCATTAAATAAAGCTTGTAAGAAGTTTTTAATACCATTCCAAAATAGCTTCATTTTAACACAGTCGAAAAAAATGTGATTCCAGTCTGCATTGTATATTTGCCCACACCTCCAGCATATTCCCTTTGTGGAAGAATTAATTTTAGTAATTCTATCTGGAGTTAAGAATGCTCTGTACAAGCATTTCCAATTAACAACTTTCCAGTATTGTGTAAAAGATGTATTTTTATTGATAATAAAATATTTGATTTAATTTCTTCAGTAAGCTGTAATTATATAATTCCAATATGAGGATTTGGGTGTTGTTTTATAATTTATCGATATCTTGTAAAATTTTGAAATACTATTTCTCATGTCATAATCATTATATATGATTTCATATACGTATTTCGTAAGTTTAGGTATTTCTTTAAATGACGAATTGCTAATTATTCTGCATAAATCTTGTGAATACATCAGAATGCTTTGCATATTTAGCCCGTCTTGTTGTGGAATTTTGTATGTTTCTGTTTGCATATCCAGAACTTTTAGTTCTTTGATACGTTGAAACCAACAAACAAATCCTTTCTGTTCCCAGGAATTAATTATTTCTCTGTATTTTTTATGTGGATAGCTCTTTGCAACTATGAAAGATCAAACCAGATTTTTAAATCTATATTTGCATTAATAATTTTCCTAAATGAGTCAATGTATTAATTAATCATAAGAGTTTTAGTGGGCTTAGTTATGTTATATTGCATACTAATACATAATATGTGCCATGGCAAATTGTTTTTATCTGTTATTTGTAATTTTGTTTATAGATCAAATTCATTTATTGATATTACAGTTAGTAACTCTTTCCAATTTGCAGAATAATTTGGAGTTATCCAATTTGATATTGTTTTAGATATTAATGCTTTTATATATGTTTCTGTATCAGGAAAGTTTGATCATCCCTGTTTCCATGGTCTAATATGATGTATTAAAACTATTCTCTTTCTTTTGGGAAACCATAAAAATTTTATTAGGCATGAGTTTTTCATTGACTATATTCCTTTCTAGTAACAGTTGTATTGCCAAAGCTATATATAGATTCTTGGGTAGTAAAACCATTTTTATTAACTGTAGTCAGTCTTCAGATGTTAATATTATTTTGTTCCACTTCTCCACAGAGATTTTAATTGTATTGATGATATTATTGTAGTTTTTTAAACAAATTCATTATTATCCTTGCATAACTCAATTAATAGATATTTCTAAGGCAGATTCTTGTTTCCCTATAATGTGATTTCCCTTCATCTGCAATTTTTTTTTATTTAAAAATAAAAATTTTGATTTTGATTTATTGAAATGGAGTTCTGAAGTCATGTAAAATGTGTCAATTAAAATATCTAATTCTTCTAATGTCTCTTTTGTATTGTATAATGTTAATATATCATCAGCAAAGAGCATTACTTTAGAATTTTATTGTTCATAAACATCTACTCCTTTGATTTTTGTATTGTTACGTATTGAATCTGCCAATATTTCAGTAGCCAAAGCAGATAGAATCAGTGACATGGGACATCCTTGTTTAGTACCCTTTGTTATATGTATAGATTCAGAGGTGAAAGGTCCTAGCTTAACATATGCTAAATTATTTGTGTGTGTGTGTGTATATATATATATATATATATGTATATATATATATATATATATATATATATACTTTACTAGATGAACAAAGGAAGGAGGAAATTCAAATAACACCAGAATTTTGAATAAATAGTCCCAATTTAGAGCATCCAAGGCTTTCTGTATTTCTAAGCCAATTCTGAGTGTTTCTTTATTAACATAATATGTAAGAAAAATTATCCTTTTAATATTGTCTTGTGTGCATCTATGATCTATAAATCCAGTTTGATCATTATTTTGGATAGTGGTATTTTTATTCTGTTAGTAAATATTGTCATAAATATCTTATAGTCATTATTTAATAATGATATATGTCTATATGAGGTACAGAGATTTGGGGATTTGTATTCCTTTAGGATTGGTGTGATTAAGGAATATCTCCAAGAGGGTGGTATTCAATCTTGTGACTGAATTTCTAATAGAGTTTTATGGAAGAGGGATAGTATCTTTGAAGGAAAAAGTTTATATATTTCCATAATTATGCCATCTATACCTGGAGCTTTATTATTTTACCCTCTTTTATTGTATCTGTAACTTCTTTGTAGGATATGGGTGCTTGCAGATCTAGTTTTTTTTTCTGTTTTTTTTATATTAGAGCATTTTTTATCTCGGTTTAATTGATCAATATGTATATTTTCTTTTGGAAATGTTCCATATAATGATTTCTATAGGCATCAAGAATGTCATCTATATCCAAGACATTTTTCCCTTTCTTTTCACGGAAGATACTTTTAATGTTATAAGCTTTTGATTGTATTTTGATTCTTGTGGATAAATTATGTAGATATTTGGGAGAAGTGGCCAAGGTATTAATTTTTAGTTTTTCTAAAGCTAAACTAGTTTTGCGTGTTAGACTTTCATTGTATTTATTGTTTAATACTTCTAGTTTCCTTTTTATCTCCAAATGATTTTGATTTTTTTCAACTTTTATTGACAAAAGTTTGGATTGTAGATCTAATAATTCAGAATCTCCTTCTCTGATTTTTTTTTATACCAAGTTAGGGTTTTACCATATATATATATATATATATATATATATATATATATATATATACTTTTAATGAGTCCAATATCATTATTTTATTTATCTCTATGTTGTAATTAATATCTAAGAAGAACTGTAATTCAGATAACAACCAGGGTTTGAGCTCTTTAATTTTAGTTATATATGTTGGCATTCTGGAGTTAAAGATTAATGGTTTATACCCATTGTGACGCCCATGCCCTGGCCCAGAAATCAAGGAGGCTCAATCCTCACCACTAACACCAGTGAGGGGCATCTCATATATGAGGAAATGATAACAAATACACACAGTAAAGTGCACTTTCCCCTAAGATCACACAGAGATCACAGTCAGTCCAGGGCTGGTCGTTCCCCTGCTCTCCAGGTCCCCAATAAGACTCCCCACTGACACAGCTATAAGGTCTAGATCTCAGCCTAGTGGGCAAGCTAAAACCTCCAGCACCCTCTCTGTCCAACCAGTGCTTCGTGTCCCTGCCCAAGTAGCTGACACACACACACACACACACACACACACACACACACACACACACACACACACACACACACACACTTTGAGAAGAGTTTATACAACCACACAGACACTCCTGGGGAAGGCTGGCACAGGTTCTCCAGCTGTGCCCCTTTTTCCTAGACTATACGGTAGTACCCGCTGCCACCACCCACTAATATTTATCAGCTACACAGAGGCCCTTAAAAGGGTGTCCAATTATTACTGTGCAATATTATTATCCAATTGGTAGTATAGCCCAGGGCTAAAGCTATTGAAGTGGCTTTGTACAATTTACCAAAGGCATGCAAGTACTCTAAAGAGCTTAAATTATCTCTACAAAAACAGCCACAGTTGGAAGGGTTTAAAAATATTTAATAACAAATAGTCAAACACACAAGACAGTACTTTTTACTACACCGTGCTAGTCAAGAGTTCAGAGATCACAGAGAAATGCTTAGAATAATTCAGTAGTACAGTTCTGACATCACAGAAAAACACTTAATCTAATATTTCTAGTTCCTAGCTATTTCTAAGAGAAAACACAAGTCTAAGATAAACTTACATATAGAGCAAGACAGTGCTGATGAGTTGGATGGTCAAGACAAAAATGCTTAATGCTCTCTGATTCTCTTTGTTTTTAAAATCACATTCCTGATTCACATTACATCATTCTTCACACTTTCCAAGGGTTTTCAGGCTAACAGAAACTACATTTACATTCTTCACCTCTGGGCAGAAACCAGAGCAATAAAGGACATTTATGCATGCAAATTCTGGACATTAACTCTGGCCTTAAAACAACAGGCACGATGCCCTACTCTAGACTCACTGCCCCACTCTAGACTCACTGGCTCTGAGTCCTAACATCAAAGGATCACAACATGCTTTACTTGGTCAGTGGAGTGCACTGTTGTTACATTTTTTCAAGTTCCACATGTAACACTATTTTTACCATTTAAGACAACAAGCCTGTGGTTTACATTAATATTTGCAGGTGACATAATTATCTCCAAAATTCTACCTGCCTAGGCTGGCAGCCTTCACCTATCTTCACCCAATCTTCACACCCATTTTGAAGTTTTAGTATCAATGAATTGTGGTCTGAAAAGGGTCAGGGAGTAATTGAGAAATTAATGATTTTAGAGTGCAAGTCATGGGCAGCAAATATTTTATCTGTTCTAGTTTGGGTACCAAATCTCTGATCTTGATGGGAAAAAAAACAAAGATTTATCTTCTTTAAATTTGAAAGTATCTACAAGATGAAATGATTCTATCCACTTGTTTAAAGCTTTTGAAACAGCAGATGTATGCAGCGGTCTTTTATTTTTAGTTTCAGAAATATCAAATATACAGTTAAAATCTCCTCCTAATATTAATTTGCCTTTATAAATATTGGAAATGAAATCCAAGTATTTTTTTAACAGTTCATGATCCAATGCCTGGGAACCAGTATAGATTGGCTAGGGTCCATAGTCTGTTATTATATTTAACTATTACTAATGCCATAAGGCCTTCTTTATCTTTATACTTATAAATGATTTCTGGGTTAATCACATTTGTTTTCCATAAAATTGTTACCCCTTTTGTCTTGGTCTTATAAGTGGATTGCACCAATATCATATATTCCTTAGGATTCCTTTTGTAATGGTCATTTGTTTTGAAATGAGTTGTTTGAAGGAAGACAATTTGTGCTTTGTTCAGTTTTACATATTTCAGTAGAGTTGATCTCTTGCTAGGATTGTTTAAGCCTTTAGTATTTAAAGATGATAAAGTTAAATCCAGCTTAGGTTATTTAGACTATCTATTTTTGTTTTATTATGATTATTAAACATTTCCTCTGATAACTATAAAGTATATGTTTGAGCTTTTAAAAGAAGTTATCAGTTTTATACTTTGTTTACAATAAAGTAATGCTTTGGTCAGGCATACTAAAATTTTTTGTGAAATAAATTTAAATTAATAAATGTTAACAAAACTAAGATCTGCACTACCCATGGAATGAAAAAAATCCTTCCTAATCTGATGGATAAAACTAAGTCCATCAGATTATCACTCATACCTTGACAATCCAGAACATCTGTGCTCCATAAATTGAATTATCATATGGAGAATATTTGTAATAGGAATAAGCAATGTTTATATTATTTTGAACAGATATAGTACTATTGTAGATCAGACAGAATTCTAATACAATATAAATAGTACTTATTGTATAAGCAGTTAATATTTAAATGAAAGATAGATGACAAGCAATTCAGTCATAATAAAGTAGGATGCATCATAAATAAAACCTGAGTAAAAGATTATAGCACGCAGTTATTTAACATATTCACCCCATTGATGAAGTCTTTCAAAACTTATTACTTAAAGTAAATAGATGGTAATAATATTTATATGTAATGTTTATAATACAGTGTATTTTGCTGGATATATCAGAAGTTATATTTCATTGTTTGTCAGCATTTAAGTAATCACTTTGTTGCTAGCTTACTTAAAGCATCAAGTTTGTTTTATGTAAACATTGATGAAAGTTAGTGCATTTTAATTATCAGTGCATCCCTCTTCCCTCATTTCCTACACATAAAAATTTTCATATCTGTCATTTATTATTATAAAATGAGTGAAATTATAGGTTAAAAACAACAAATTCACTTATTGTGATTAATGATTACAAGTTCCCCTTCCATATTCATAAATTGCCATTTTATGGCATATACTGAAAGTTGTTAGATTTAAATGGCAACATTCTGTTTTGTATAATCGGCAATGGTTAAACTGAGTGATTATTGTCAATTTAATACTATTTGTTCAGAATGTGATTGTTACATTCTGTGACATTCCTAGTTCAGGCTTCTATTGTTTCCCTTGAACAACTTTGTCAGTTTGATGTCATGTATAAAACATTAGTTACCTTGGTAACAGCTTAAGTATTATGTATGGTCAAGATGTGTTACAAAACCACAATTCACGTTAAAGCAATTATATGACTTGTTATGCACATTTACTTATATGAGACAATCATCATGCTTCCACGTGATGTTCAATATAGTGTATGTCATTTATGACAAGTTAAAACAGTAGTGTTATTATACTCAAGCCCATGTTTTTAAACTGAGTGTCTATTGTCACTTTAATACTATTTGTTCAGAATATGATTGCTACATTCTGTGACATTTGAAGTTCAGGCGTCTGTTGTTTCTCTTGAACAACTTTGTCAGTTTGATGTCATGTATAAAACATTAGTTATCTTGGCAACCGCTTAAGTATTATATATGGTCAAGATGGGTTACAAAGACTACAATTCAAGTTAAAGCAATTACATGACTTGTTATGCATATTTACTTATATAAGAAAATCACCATGCTTCCCCTTGATGTTCAGTGTAGTGTATGTCATTTATGACAAGTTAAGACAGCAGTGTTATTATTATACACAAGCCCATGTTATTAAATCCTGTCTTTAATATCTAAATTCAGCAAACTGCTTCATCTTATATGACGCTTATATATTTTGTTTAGATTTACTAAAATCATACATTACATAACTATTTTGTGTGTGTTTTTTTGGCTGTTACTTAGTTATTTGAGAGACCACAAGATGAAATGATTCTACCCACTTGTTTAAAGATTTTGAGACAGCAGATGTATGCAGCGGTCTTTTATTTGTTGTTTCAGAAATATCAAATATACAGTTAAAATCTCCTCCTAATATTAATTTGCCTTTATTTTTTTTATTTTTATTTATTTATCTTTTTGTTGACCGGGAAAGTCCGACTAGGTTCCACAGAGCCTGTTTTCAGCAGTGGCCCGGGGAGAAATGCTCCAGATGCATGCCTTTGGAATGCATATATAATTTATAATTATTGGAAATGAAATCCAAGTATTTTTTTTAACAGTTCATGATCCAATGCCTGGGAACAAGTATAGATTGGCTAGGGTCCATTGTCTGTTATTATATTTAACTATTACTAATGCCATAAGGCCTTCTTTATCTTTATACTTATAAATGATTTCTGGGTTAATCACATTTGTTTTCCATAAAATTGTTACCCCTTTTGTCTTTGTCTTATAAGTGGATTGCACCAATATCATATATTCCTTAGGAATCCTTTTGTAATTGTCATTTGTTTTGAAATGAGTTGTTTGAAGGAAGACAATTTGTGCTTTGTTCAGTTTTACATATTTCAGTAGATTTGATCTCTTGCTAGGATTGTTTAAGCCTTTAGTATTTAAAGATGATAAAGTTAAATCCAGCTTAGGTTATTTAGACTATGTATTCTCAGCTAAAGCGTCTTCTGTGTGGAGACATGCGTGAATGGGCGTACCTTCATTGAAGGTTGTACATCAGAGCCAGCAACTCGGTACGTAAAAATCTACTGCCAATCATTAGCGGACTGGAGTTCCGCTGTGGTGACCCCTAACTGGGAAAAGTCGAAAGACACAACAACAACAACATTAAAAATTTTCCTCTAATAACTATAAAGTATATGTTTGAGCTTTTAAAGGAAGTTATCAGTTTTATACTTTGAGTGTTTAACAATAAAGTAATGCTTTGGTCAGGCATACTAAATTTTTTTTGTGAAATAAATTTAAATTAATAAATGTTAACAAAACTAAGATCTGCACTAGCCATGGAATGAAAAAAGTCCTTCCTAATCTGATGGATAAACCTAAATCCATCAGATTATCACTCATACCTTGACAATCCAGAACATCTGAGCTCCATAAATTGAATTATCATATGGAGAATATTTGTAATAGGAATTAGCAATATTTATATTATTTTGAACAGATATAGTACTATTGTAGATTAGACAGAATTCTAATACAATATAAATAGTACTTATTGTATAAGCAATTAATATTTAAATGAAAGATAGATGACAAGCAATTCAGTCATAATAAAGTAGGATGTATCATAAATAAAACCTGAGTAAAAGATTAACTCGTTTAAGAGTTTGAGAAAGCCCTATGGCGAAAGCGCTTACTCACTTTTATGAATAAATATTTTCGCAACTTGATAGGAGAGCATTCAGCGTGTTTTTTATTGGACTATTGGATTACTTTTATCGTTTTATTGCCATCAGGGGTACCGGCTTCTTTGTTTGGTTTCTCATTGTCTTTACCAGCGTGATACCCCGTCTCTGCTTGTGACCGCTCTGCATTGGGATTGTGAAAAAAGATTATAGCACGCAGTTATTTAACATATTCACCCCATTGATGAAGTCTTTCAAAACTTACTTAACATAAATAGATGGTAATAATATTTATACGTAATGTTTATAATACAATGTATTTTACTGGATATATCAGAAGTTATATTTCATTGTTTGTAAGCATTTAAGTAATCACTTTGTTGCTAGCTTACTTAAAGCATCAAGTTTGTTTTATGTAAACATTGATGAAAGTTAGTGCATTTTAATTATCAGTGCATCCCTCTTCCCTCATTTCCTACACAAAAGAATTTTCGTATCTGTCATTTCTTATTATAAAATGAGTGAAATTATAGGTTAAAACTACAAATTCACTTATTGTGATTAATGATTACAAGTTCCCTTTCCATATTCATAAATTGCCATTTTATGGCATATTCTGAAAGTTTTTAGATTTAAATGGCAACATTCTGTTTTGTATAATCAGCAATGGTTAAACTGAGTGATTATTGCCAATTTAATACTATTTGTTCAGAATGTGATTGTTACATTCTGTGATATTCCTATCTATTGTTTCCCTTGAACAACTTTGTCAGTTTGATGTTATGTATAAAACATTAGTTACCTTGGTAACAGCTTAAGTATTATGTATGGTCAAGATGTGTTACAAAACCACAATTCACGTTAAAGCAATTATATGATTGTTATGCACATTTACTTATATGAGAAAATTATCATGCTTCCCCTTGATGTTCAATATAGTGTATGTCATTTATGACAAGTTAAAACAGTAGTATTGTTATACTCAAGCCCATGTTTTTTAAACTGAGTATCTATTGTCACTTTAATACTATTTGTTCAGAATATGATTGCTACATTTTGTGACATTTGAAGTTCAGGCGTCTGTTGTTTCTCTTGAACAACTTTGTCAGTTTGATGTCATATATAAAACATTAGTTATCTTGGTAACCGCTTAAGTATTATATATGGTCAAGATGGGTTACAAAAACTACAATTCAAGTTAAAGCAATTACATGACTTGTTATGCATATTTACTTATATAAGAAAATCATCACGCTTCCCCTTGATGTTCAATGTAGTGTATGTCATTTATGACAAGTTAAGACAGCAGTGTTATTATTATACACAAGCCCATGTTATTAAATCCTGTCTTTAATATCTAAATTCAGCAAACTGCTTCATCTTATATGACGATTATATATTTTATGTCTAGATTTACTAAAATCATGCATTACATATCTATTGTGTGTGTGTGTTTTTTTTTTGGCTGTTGCTTAGTTATTTGAGAGACCACAAGCTGTAATGTTTATTCTTATTATTAGCTCCTTCCAAGCATGTTTATACAGTCCATAGACTTTAAATTATAAGACTCTTCTAGTTTCTTATTTGTTATAAGTATATTTCCATCCTTACATACACACATATCAATACTTCAAGCACGGGCAGCAATGCCCATCCAGTTTTGCCGGAATACCATTTACTAATTCATGTGGTGTGTTTCCAGGCTGTTCTTAACTCATTACCCCGGAGTACCATCTCATGATGCCTCTGCACTTACATCTGAGCGGAGTATGAAACGAGAAGAATTTCAGGGTCTTACCCCCGAGTGCCTTCCAAAGGCGCGAGAAACTTTAATGATGAGTTTTTGCTGTGCTCACTTTAAAACAAGCTGAAATCGTAACTGAACGTATTATTTACATTTTATAGTTATGATTCAGCTTGTATTTATGTGGTGCTCACATTAAACTTGTTTGAGAAAATTGCATTTCTAATTGTTTGATAAAGCAAGATGGCGCCTTTGGATATGGACAAATATATTGAAATTGCTAAACAGTGCAAGTATCTACCAGAAAATTATTTAAAAGTAAGCAGTGAAAACATTTATAAGGTGTACTAAATTATGTTTTGTGGTGTGGATAGTCTGTTCTATAAAAAGTATTACATTCGCAGTACTTTAAATGGGTAGGGCGTATGTTAGGTAGAAATACCTGGACATAGATCATTTACAGTGTGCCGAACACTTGTGTTTAGTGCTGTTGCATGAAATCTTTATTGCAATTGTCTGTTTTGGGATACTGTAGAGTGAATATACATAGTCACAGGAGCTGTTGCTCTTTCTGTTTGATAATGTAGTGGTAGTTGGGAACTAACTTTGAGGTATTCTTTCATTGTTGGATATCTAAGCGGAACAAGAAATGTTTTTGCTACTTCTGAAACATGTCACTTTGATTTGTAATTATATGTTGTGTCATCATTCATGTCTATATTTATTCTTTTGTCAATGTTTTTAGATCTGAATAAATCTACAATAAAATTCCTAGTTGTGCTGAAGGAAACAACTTTTAACTAAACTTTCACATAAAATAGTAGTGCTTATTTTTACACTAATTCTGGCATGGAGCAACCACATATTTTGGACAATATTTCTGGCTATTCTATGATTTAGGTTATACTGAAAGATGGTAATGAATCAGCCTTACATTACAACTGCACCAGGAATGTAATAAATGTCTGCTCAACAGGGTGCAGCAATTATCACCTTTGTATGAGCATGCAGAGCCTTGCAGCAATGAAATGCAAGTCATTATCACATTGTTAATTTACAGCCTGCACTGTTATAGAATAACACTGAGTCATTATCACTTGTCAGGTAAAACCCACATGCAGTTATTCACTTTAGAAAAAGGCATTATCATATTGATGAATTCATTTGTCAGGTTTTGGTTTCTGTATATGTTGAGTCATGCAGAAGTGTTCCCTCAAAATTATTTTCTTTCTTTTTCCCAATTGCTTTGATTGCAAGATACCAATGAAGGTATCCATTGCGGTTATATGGTTTATATTTTTGTGAATTACTGCACATACTGCTGTGTTTTCCAACTGCCTCTGTGCAGGTGAGTAACACCATATTGTTCCATACTGTTGTGTTTCTCAGCTGTAAGTTCAAGTGTAAGGCAACATGCTTCTCAAAGTAGATGCCATCTACTCTGGTAGGGAACATTTCAACATGTTGAGTAAGACCTCATTTTGAAGACTGTATTAGTACTTACAACATGATAAAAGAGCCGTGTCCGTATGCTGGACAAATGTACAGTTATCACAGTTTGTTTAGGACTTAGGTTATGGAAATGATGACTTTTTTTTTCATATTTTGGTAAATAACTGTGTGAGGGAGCATGACAATGAGCTAAGTATATAGCTTATGTATGTATATGTAGTCTTCCAATACATCTCTCAAACATCAGTAGTAATCTGTTTGCGTTTTCTTTCCTGTGCAGGTTCATCCACCTTCTGACACTGACATGGCTTCACAAGCAGGAGAACACGTGAGAGTGTGGGCATGTGGCCATTCCTACATTCACTGGGCTGCCAGCCACGCCTCCGTAACTGAAAACCAGTACAACTTGAGCTTTCCCACATCCAGTATGAAGGTATACTGGATTGCAAGAAGAGGTATGCATTGGAGCGGAGTACTGCAGTTGTTGGAAGAGAAGTGTTCCATGTACCCTGAGCCTGACATTCGTGTGCTGCACATTGGAGGGAATGGTGTCATCAGTCAACCACTTGGAAGGCTATGGTTTCAAATCAGAGCAATTTTTGGAGCATCTGCAGTCATGGTGGCCACATTTTCATTTTCTGTGGTCTGACATAATTCGTCAGCAGATATGGAAAACAGTCAACGGGCAGTGCACAAGGCCAGACGTCTACAGAATGGGTTCATGCATGGCTTGATGCACAGGGTAGGTGGATCTACAATCTTCCATGACATTATCACTGCGGAAGATGTTCACCTTTTCAGAAGGGATGGCATTCACCTAACTGAGGAGGGCATTGCGTTGTTCTTGACTGACCTCCACAATGGCATGAGGAAAGCTATGCAGGATTGGTAACATGCAGCTTGTGAGAAGAATAGAAAACATCCATAACCAAGTAAGGCCAGTATGGTAAGTAAAACTCTTTTATGAAATGTGTTGTGTAAAATATATTTTTCTGAGTTTGTCAAATAAGTGTGGTAAGGAGCTGGTGAAGATGCTGAGAAAGAGCAACTGTTTCACTAGAGTGCTACCACGTACAATCTAATATGTCAGTAACTATCCTGCAATACTTCTTTTTTTATTCTGCTTCTATCAGGCATATGTAATGGTTAGATGACAGGAAGGGCTTAGTAATACAGAACTTGATCCCTTAGGTCCATTGCTGAATGAACAGATGTAAAGAGGAAAGGCATAGATAGGTAAGGCAGACTGCTGACACTGAAGGCGGTCATTTGACTGTAGTGGTATCAGCAGTCTAAGTGGGTAGCCAGCACAGGTATTGGGACAGATCAGATGGCCTTGCATGCCACTGAAGTCCCATGCCTGTCCTGGGTTCATTAGTGGAGTGGCGGTCCTTACCTTGCTTCTTCTCTTTACATGTACCCATTCAGCAGTATGTTGGCTACACCAAGAATGTGTATATTTACATTGATATCTGTCTACATGGTAAAGCAGCTGGGTGTGAATGCTGTACACAGGTAGAGATATCAGTTTGTTTAGGACTTAGCTTATGGAAATTATGATGTTTTTCATGTTTTGGTAAATAACTTTGCAAGGCAGCATGCCAGTGTGTCAAGTAATACCGCATTTTGAAGACAGTATTGATAGTTCCAACATGGTAAAAGAACTGTCCCTGTATGTTGTACACATGTACAGATATGAAAGTTTGTTTCGGACTTAGGTTATGGAAAGTATGATTTTTTTTTTCATATTTTGGTATATAACTTTGCAATGGAGCATATGAATGTGCCAAGTAATACCTCATTTTGAAGACGGTATTGTTGCTTCCAACGTGGTAAAAGAATTGTGCCTGCATGTTGTACATATGTGCAGATATCAAAGTTTGTTTAGTTTTGTACGATTATGAAAATTATACATTTCCAATACTTCTCATTATTATGCCCATATCTTTGCAACGGAGCATGGTGATCACACAAATGATGCATCATTTTGAATCTGACATTCAGACACACAACTTGTACACTGATATGTAGGCTCTGTCTGTTACAGATGATGAGATATTATGCTTTATTTATCAATTATGAGAAGTATTATATTAATTATATTTCTGTGAATATCTCCATAAGGGAGCATCACACAGTAATGGTTAATGTATCATTTTAAAGCTGACATTCATACTAACAAAGTAAATGCAAATTGTATGGGTCTACATGGTACATTTACCAAGATATTGTGCTTTGCTTTTCCAAAAAGGTAAAAAATATGCACATTATCAACATTCCTTGCCAAGTATTTAATAATGACTTTGATATGCACCATCAACATTTACACTGTTGTAAAGGTCAGTGTCTGCTAAACAACTTTCACGTTTACATTTTTAGTCTAGCTCGTATAGTTAAAGAGTTATGACCATTTGTTTTCTGCATGGTATTAGAAATGGATTTTCTGAAAATTAGCTCAGCCTGCACTGTTGTTCCTATGGTGGAATTAAGTAGGCAGCCTTTTCTGAGCTGCTCTGGAGTGAATGAGTTAAAATATCCAAACCAATATTTGTCCTGTTCCATGCAACGGCCACTCTGCCAGTGAATCACTCAACACACCTTCCATTCCCATAGATATTTCCATGAAGGAAATCTGATGACTCTGTAACACTTCCTGGCAACCCCAAACACCCCTAGAATCAACTATCCCCACATGCCCAACATGTCCTAGCAAGCTCACCTACCAGACCATTGCAAAGGGTACTGCACAAGACCAAGTGCTTTTAGTCTTTCACAATAACTCAGACTTCCACTCTTATGTAAGTCCTTAATGTTTTTGGACCAAAATACATTTTAAATATAAAGTTGCGCTTATTATTATTTTTCAAGAATCAACTTAATGAGCTAAAAAAAGTGCTGGGAGACCATCAATATGTGTACATGTGGTTTAAAACAGCCCTTTTATTATATATATATATATATATATATATATGTATATATATATATATATATATATATATATATATATATATATATATATATTTTTTTTTTTAAACCAAAAACGTCATTGGCGAGAATCATCTCATTAAGCATTATCGTCACACTGTCTCCATTACCATAGCAACCTGGGAGTGTCTGTTTCTGTTAGTGTGTCTGTATACTGCATAGCACAGGCTTGCGATGCACCTGAAGCAAAGCTTCACGTCACTGCAACCTCAAGCCTAAATTCCCTCCCTTTCAAGCGAGGCAGCAGCCAGGAAAAGAACAGAGAGCAAACAGATAAAAAAAAAAATAAAAATAAATCCCAACAAGCCGCCACAACAAGAGACAACACACTCCCCATTTGGGATGTACCTTACAAGACACCTGCAACAACTGGAAAGACCACAGAAGTACCTCACCAAGAGGATCACTGGCCTCAAGCAGATGCCCTATGCAGCTCTACTGAAGAAACTGCAGCTGTCCTCGGTTGCATACCACCTACTCGGAGGTGATCTCTGCCTGACATACAAGGCCATATCCAACCCAGAATTGATGGACATGCTGCACCTAAAGAAAACCATATTCCCTCAAGCCACACGCTCCAGGTATCTAAACCTCACCACAACAAGTAGGATGTGCTGGAGGGATAGATTCCTGTCCCAGAGACTTCACATGCTCTGGAACAAGATTCCAGTGTACATTAGGCAGAGCTCCCCACTAACGCTCTTCAAGAGAAACCTTGATGAGTGGATGGGAAACAGAAAGTTTACTCCAGGGATCACTTCAATGGCTCTACTGGACAGAGGCACAGGGAACTAATCTAAGGGGGGCGGTGAAAGCCAACACATTCCGGCTAGGCTTATAAATGCCTTTGGGCAGATAGCTTAGTACCTACCTATGAATCTATGAACTCCTCCAGCCCTCCCACCTCTCACTCAGCAGATGTACAAACAAACTATTCTCTGCCAAAATATCCCAAATCACAGTTCTATCCACCCCCTTCCCCTGGATCCAGGCTAAAACACCAAATGCCTCTTCCTAATTCACAAGCATCAGTAAACCTTGATCACAAGCCGCAACCCACATCTTCCCGGAGAAGAAAACGGCAACATATAACAGCTGCATCCACATACACCATGTCAGGCTTAATGAAACAGCACTCAAAGCTATGATACCTGCCATAATTGATATTAATTATGTTTAGACAGAATAATAATGACATTTGCACTAGCTGCCAGACACGGCTGCATCCACACACACCCTATCAGGATTGATCAAACAGCACTCAAAGCTATGATACCTGCCATAATTGATATTAACTGTGTTTAGACAGAATAATAATGACATTTGTACTAGCTGCTAAACACAGCTGCATCCGCGCGCACCATATCAGGATTGATCAAACAGCACTCATAGCTGTGATACCTGCCATAATTGTTATTAACTATATTTAGTCAGAATAATGATGACATTTGTACTAAGAGCTTGCTACTATTATTTAATCAGGATATACATGACATTTCTAAATCATACTTTAACTGAAGAAGGCATTAAGTCTCCATGACAGCATTTTTTTAAAACACACTACTGTTACTGCTATTATATATGATGTTAATTTGTTACATATGAGTCTGAACTCTGATGAATGGTACCTTGTTGAATTAGTTAATTAATTACTTAAATTATTATAAGTAAAATCAATGAAAAATGAACAAGATAAGTAGTCAATGAGTTCAAGTAGGGGAATAGAAACTTCCATGTTTGTATTATATGTTGTTTTGTTTGGCTTATATGTAATGTAAATAGTAACCCATCTTGACCTACCTTTGTTTGTGAAGAATTATTGGACTCTGAACAGTCTGAATAAAACATTACTGTTTCTCAGTTGTTTAAGGATCCCTTCTTTTTTTTTAAATAAAAACAGATGACAAGTGATGTACCATATCAGCTGATACTTTGAGAGATGTAGTTGTAAGAGTTATTTTTTTGGGACAGCTATCTTGGAATCAGTTTTTTGTTTCTTCTTTCTAGCATCAGTCCAAGCATTTGTTTCTTTTATTCTTTTAAGAGTAGGGGCCATCCATTCCATTTCTTCTGGGATAGACACTATGTTGTTGTTTTTGATGAATATAGTAGCTTCTTCTAAGTCATTAAAGGTTCTCATCTCATTGGCAAAAATTATTTTTATCTTGGCTGGAAAGGCCAGCTGTGCTTTAATGTTGTTTTGTTTCAACCGTTTTATTACTGGCCAGATTTTTTCCTTTGTTCTAGTATTCTGGAAGAATAATCATTGTCAAACCTTACCAGGCTTCGATTGTATTTTAAGGGTGATTTTCTCCAAGCAGATTTTAATACTAGTCCCTTTTTCAGAAATGAAAGAAATGTTATAACTATGGATCTAGGTGAAGTATTTGTTGAGTTAGAAGCAGGTTTCCTCAGTTCTCTATGCGCCCTTTCAATTCCAAATGAAAGTCCCTCTTTCAAGTCTAAAAATTCAGGAATCCAGGTTGTTGAGAATGAAATAATGTCTTCACCTTCAGTGTTTTCAGGCAGACCAAAGATTCTTATGTTGTTTCTCCTTTCCTTGTTTTCTAAGTCATCTATTTTGTTAATCAGCCATGTATTCTGTTTAAACAGAAATTCGTTTTGGAATTCTTCCTCTTTGCGTCTCCCTTCAATGTAATTTAGAAAAGTCTCTATATTTTAGCAATAGCCTGCGCCTGGGTGTGGGTAATGCTGGATTTACCCACGGTTGGTGTGGTTTGGTCATGAGGGCGAAGTCAGAGTGGCCAAAGACAACCGTGGGTAAATCCAGCATTACCCACACCCAGAAGTGGGTTATTGCTGTTATACAATGACATTATTTAAGAAAACAAATACTTACTTTTCTTAAATAATGGCATTGTATAATGCCTCCGTGCTGCCTTTCCGCAGCTGTCTGGTATTTTGTGGCAGTTCTGATGTACTGCGCATGTGTACGCTTACGCAGTACATCAGAGCTGTGGGTGGAAGCTATGGAGAAAGCAAGATCTCTTTTGCTTTTACAAAGTGTCTCGCCATGTTAAAGGAGTTTAACATAGCGAGACAGCTTTAAAAAAAGCAACAGAGAATCTCAGTTGCTTTTTTTTAAAGCTGTCTCGCTATGTTAAACCTATTTAACATAGCGAGACCGCTTTAAAAAAAAGCAACAGAGAATGGAAGATCTCCGTTCCTTTTTTTAAAGCTGTCTCGCTATGTTAAACTCCTTTAACATAGCGAGACAGTTTCTAAAAAGCAACAGAGATCTTGCGTTCTCCGTTGCTGTAAAAAAAAAAAAAAAAAAGACTTATACTAATGGAAAAAGTCCGGGCGACCGGAACTTTTTCCATTAGTATAAGTCTGATTTACAACGTGCATGCAGACCAATCAGCGTGCACATTTTGGAATATTAATGGAGGGTCGTTGTATAATTATTTTTGTATAGTGTTGTTGTAATAGTTCCTTAAGGGTATCAGTCCGTTTTTGAGAATTTAATTTGAGGTTTTCTAAGTCATTTTTAAAGCCAGCCATCTTCAAAGATAGTTCCTGTAAGGTAGATGTCATTAATTGCAGTTCTTTTTTCAAAGCAGCATCTGGGTGAGAATTCCTTGAGTTGTTCATATTCAGTGACTTAATATATCTCCAAGTTACTTTACAGGAACATTTTTGTATATCTCCACCAAAATTGATATTTATGTAGTTTAGTAGTTTATCTATAGATTTCTGACATTTTAAACTTGAAAATAATAGCATTTTCCTATATTATTATACTAGTTTATGGGGTTCTAAAAATTCACTGCTCTCACTTGGCCATCTAAGCTCCGCACCACCCCTGATAGAGTATTTGCTGGCTCTCAGTGCATAGAATTACTTTTGGTATAATTTGCTAAGCCATCTGTACCCATGTTAAAAGTCATAACACTGAAGTCAATAACTATACTTACCTATATACCCTTCTGTAGTACATTGTCAAAAAAGCAGTAAAGGTGCTTTACTTGTTTGCAAAAAGAGCAACATACTGTGATTAAAGTTTGTTATTAGCCCCTAGAGTGTGCAACCCTAATTAAAGATTTTCAAGTTGAGTTAATAAGCATCCTACTAACAGACCTAGTTTTCAGAAGATTTTGGGGTCACTCTGAAATATCCGCTTTGTTAGATTACATGGAAAAGGCATCCTGAACTAGTGCCAGAGTTCCTAATTGCATTGCTCATATGTGGCTGTAAATACATTTTTAAAATATGCATCGTCAGCCACATGTAGGTTTGTCCATAGCAAATGTCTAGGTATGAAATTTGCTCTTAAGCATCCTGGACAGACACGATAATAAAATCCAGTTGGGCTGCTTGCTTTCTGAAGATACAAGCATTACCCGTCTTGCTGTTGGATATTAAATGCTCTTAGTAGTCGTGCAGGAAATGTCTGTGCAGCACTTGCTTGCTTGATGTAGATTGAGAGTGGGGTGAAGAGAGCTTTTTTAGACTTTTTTACTATGATCACAATGTACGGTTAAATATAGTCATTATAAAATGTATTTACATTTGTGCACTCATTTGGCTAATCCTTTCTTATGCCATTCAGTTTATGAAATACTGTTTTCCACAATATTCTGATGACTTCTGAATGGACTGTTTCATTGATTTTACTGCAAGATTTTTCACAGTGTTGTGAATGTGCTGTTCTGATTGTTCTGTGACAACTGAATATACTGCTATTTCTCTAAATGCTCTTATGACTACCGAATGTAACTGTTCGTGCATTGTACTGCAGGAAATTTATTTGGATGTTTCTGAATGCTATTTTACTATTGCGAATGTTCTAATTACTCTGGAATGTACTATATTATTGATTGTAATGCAATATTTTTATAGTACTGTTTGTTATTCTGGCCAGGATCATGGTGGAAAAAAGGTCCAAGGACCACTTCATTTATTCTGTAAACAAACATTAAATAAAAAATAAAAACAATTGTTTGGTATCTAGATAGTCTTCCTTGCGCAGCTGCTTTAGAGAGCTGCTAATTTTGAGATCTCAACTGAGAATGGCTTCTGACTCAGTATGGTAGAAATTTGTTTTATGCTAAACAGATGCCTATTAGTAGCCACACATCTCTGCTGGATGATTATGGTTACAACTAACATGGCTTTAAGTAGCCCTTCCATTTTTGAAATGGGACAGGATTTTTACAGTTTGCATTCATTCCTCTGAGCAGCGACAAGGAATGTTTCCAGAAAGAATTTCCACTGGGCACAGGGCTACAGAAATTTATCAGTTAAGACAGAGCAGCCGTGCATCTGACAAAAAATGGTTCATTTCACTTTAAGAGATTACTTTTGGCCTGTTAAGTAGTAATTAATTATTCATTCATTTGAGCTTGATTTCTGGGAGGGTAATTAAAAACTCATGCAGAGTAGTGTTTAGGTAGCTTACAATATGACACCATTCGTCTGTTGAGGGGAAAATAAACTCAGCGGAGCATTTATGGTTACCTTCATAGCATGACAGTTTGTAAAACTCTTGTTTTTCTGTCCATTGCAATCCACCAGCGTAGTATACTTCATGCAGTTTCAACCATAAAGACAGTTTGTAAACAATAGCTTGCAGTGTGAACAAAGTTAATTTACAGGGATTACTGAAAATGATGAAGCTTATCAAAATGGGTGTAACATAAAATAGTTTTACTTCAATAAGTGCTGTGTTTCAATAAATGATATCACAAAGTAAGTACATGTCTAGCTTCACAAATTCTGTTTTACATTCCATGGTTTTTACTTAACTCATGCAGCCTTCAGTAGTACTGGTATAGTCCAAAAGTACTTACAGTAGTCATCATTTGTCTCTCTGTTCTGCAAACTGGATAAATTCCAACCTTAAACACAAGCAGGGTAACTCTCGGCTCCCAACATGATACTAATCTGGTTCCTCTCTTCTGCCATGACTTCCCTGTAGCAGAAGCCTAGATGGCCCAACCAGCGCCCTGTGCCAGTCCCACAAACTAGTGCTCCACCCCTTCAGCTCTTCAAATGAAGAGCAAAACAAAAAGATCTTATCTTATACTGGCACACCAACCAGGTGGCCAGATGTACAGCACCCCCCTTCCTCCTGCCCTGGCCACTCAGGCCCCATTTATGTTCCCTGCCCCTGAACCTCCATCCAGACATCTTATTTAAAGAAAACAACATTTCTTAATTTTTTACTTTACTGAACAGTTGTTCCAGTTCAAATCTTGCCTGCACAGAATGCTACATCACTCAAGTTTTAGTTTAAAAAAAAATAAAACAAGAAATATTTTCTCTTTTAAACTGTAGCAAACTGCTTGCTTCAAATGTAGCAAGCAGTTGTTAAAGGTTATACCCTGTGCCGAATACTACACCACTCAGGTTTGACTGCAAATGCAATACCATCTTTTAAAATCTGGTATTGCACTAGAGCTGAGTGATTAGGATGATGGCCGATCTTGCTCCCCAACACTTTGTGTCAACACAGTTGTCTCTCTTACCCTACCTTAGCTATGCTACTGACCTGTAGACAAGTAAGTGCACTCCATCCTCAGTCCAGCATACTGGAAGCAGGATCTGCTGTCTTTCCGGAGCTAAAATTCCTTAAAATTCTAAAGATGCAGTTGTTCCTATAGTTCTTCTGCCTGTGTTTCTTGCCTCTGTTTTCTTGCCTGACCATACCTCTCAACCTCTCAGTGCAAGAAATCTGAACAAAGCCTAATGAAATGGGGGGACAAGGGCCCAAAACTAGGGACATATTTTAAATATTGATCTTATAAACTCTGGAAACATTCCTTCAGTATTTACCCTGTATCTCTTAAAACCAGGCTTCATATTGGAACTATCACAACCATATCTCCTATACCTCAGCTGATTCAGATGTTAGATTAGTTAGTGTACTGCTGAACTACAAGAGAACTTACACATATCTGTACAACTAAAATTACTATGTTCATCCATAAAAGTTTATAATTCTCAAACCTATTATATATTCTGGCATAACCAGAATACCTTTCTGTAAGTGTTTCTGTACAAAGTATATAAGTGTCAAATTATGAATCTGTTCTTGTACATAAGTATATAATTGTCAAAGTCACACTGTCTTCATGTATGCAAGTATAAAATAAGAAAATCACTGGGAACTGCTGCTGTACGAACACAATAAATATTTATTAAAACACTGAGAGTAAAAAACAACAAAGTGAGCGCTTTCGAGCTAAACCCTTCATCAGACAAAAGTGCTCTTACAAACATCACATTTTTAAAAAATACTTACACCAATCAGTGCTCAGAAAAAAACCGCCTTTTTCTGTGGGTTGTCCTGATACAAACTATTCAATTAATAATTAAAGGCACATATTACTGCTGATGTGTATTCTATAAAATAAAATAAAAATAAAAATGAAAATAAAAATTCAATAAAAAGCACGCCTATTTTTGAGAGTGGGTTTCAGGGGTACCATATCATTCAGCCCTGGTTTAACATGGGCTGTTAGATCTAAAATCCATTGTGATTCTATAGCCTCTGTTTTCAGCCTGATATCACCACCTCTCTTATTGAGAAAAACATTAGCAATCACCCTGAATTTAAAATTATGTGTTGGGTGATCCTTAACATGATTATATAGTGCATTGTGCTCATCACAATTCCTAATGGAGCCTAAATGTTGCAGGATCCTGGTCTTTAACATATTGTTGGTCTTGCCAACATAATATCCTTGACATAATGTACATCCTGCCATATATACCACATTAGTGGTCCTACAGGTAGCTTTCCCCTTAAATGTAAAACTCTTCCCTGTTAACGGATGTATAAAAACTGTCTCCCTATTTATATATTCACAGGCCTTACAACTACCACATGGCACAGTGCCCTGGGACCTAGGTAAGCATGTGACATCATTATTGCCCCTATCTCGACAGAGTATATCCTTCAGATTCTTGTTCCTCTTATAACTAAACTGCAGGACTTCCCCTACTATGTCACTCAGGTTCCTATCACTTGTAATGATATTCCAATTCCTCTTAATGATGTCACATACCCCTTGAATGTTACTCCCATAGGTCAAAGTCACTCTAGGTTTCATGTCCTTGTTCCTATCATTATTATTATAGCCATTTTGACTGCTGTCATTACTTTCTGACCTTGTATCTATACTAAGCCATGGCTTATATTTCCCTTTCCTATTATCACTGCCTCTTATAGCTGTTGCTTCCACTAAGTCATGTCTATAACCCCTATCCTGAAAACACTTCTTCAAATTCACTACCTCCTTCTCAAATTGGTCATCCATCAAACTAAGCCTAGATATCCTGCCCACCTGCCCTTCCACTATGTTGGAAAAGGTGAACCTAGGATGCATACTATCAAAAGAGAGTAAGGAATTCTTCCAACTCTCTTTTCTAAATAGTTTTGAACTAAAACCTTCAGATGTAAGTTCAATAGTAACATCTAAAAAGTCCAGGGCCACAAACGAGCTCTTTATATCAAATCTCAGGAAGGAAGTAGTGGAATGCAAAAATTCCACAAAGGCGGTCAGCCTTTGTTCACCTCCCTTCCAAGCAATAAAGATGTCATCCACAAATCGTAGGTAGACCCCTATGTGTTGATTCCAGTCACTGTTATTTAATACATGTTGTTTTTCCCAATAAGAGAGAACTAAATTAGCATAGGAATTAGCACAGGGGGTTCCCATAGCTACCCCCTGTGCTTGCCTATACATTGTGCCATTGCTCAAGAAAACATTGTTCTCCAGAACAATTTGAAGGATACTGCACATTTCCTAAAGATCTTGGGTGAGATGAATAGGGAAGGCAGACAGGAAGGGATTACGTTAGTAAGTTTAGATGTACATAGTTTATTCACAGTGATAGGTAATGAGTATGGAATATTGGCCTGTGTAGGGATTCTAAGGGACATGGGTGTTGCAGAGAGAGAACTTTTTCTCATAGAGGAGTCATTGAAATTGGTTCTGGAGAACAATGTTTTCTTGAGCAATGGCACAATGTATAGGCAAGCACAGGGGGTAGCTATGGGAACCCCCTGTGCTAATTCCTATGCTAATTTAGTTCTCTCTTATTGGGAAAAACAACATGTATTAAATAACAGTGACTGGAATCAACACATAGGGGTCTACCTACGATTTGTGGATGACATCTTTATTGCTTGGAAGGGAGGTGAACAAAGGCTGACCTCCTTTGTGGAATTTTTGCATTCCACTACTTCCTTCCTGAGATTTGATATAAAGAGCTCGTTTGTGGCCCTGGACTTTTTAGATGTTACTATTGATCTTACATCTGAAGGTTTTAGTTCAAAACTATTTAGAAAAGAGAGTTGGAAGAATTCCTTACTCTCTTTTGATAGTATGCATCCTAGGTTCACCTTTTCCAACATAGTGGAAGGGCAGGTGGGCAGGATATCTAGGCTTAGTTTGATGGATGACCAATTTGAGAAGGAGGTAGTGAATTTGAAGAAGTGTTTTCAGGATAGGGGTTATAGACATGACTTAGTGGAAGCAGCAGCTATAAGAGGCAGTGATAATAGGAAAGGGAAATATAAGCCATGGCTTAGTATAGATACAAGGTCAGAAAGTAATGACAGCAGTCAAAATGGCTATAATAATAATGATAGGAACAAGGACATGAAACCTAGAGTGACTTTGACCTATGGGAGTAACATTCAAGGGGTATGTGACATCATTAAGAGGAATTGGAATATCATTACAAGTAATAGGAACCTGAGTGACATAGTAGGGGAAGTCCCGCAGTTTAGTTATAAGAGGAACAAGAATCTGAAGGATATACTCTGTCGAGATAGGGGCAATAATGATGTCACATGCTTACCTAGGTCCCAGGGCACTGTGCCATGTGGTAGTTGTAAGGCCTGTGAATATATAAATAGGGAGACAGTTTTTATACATCCGTTAACAGGGAAGAGTTTTACATTTAAGGGGAAAGCTACCTGTAGGACCACTAATGTAGTATATATGTCAGGATGTACATTATGTCAAGGATATTATGTTGGCAAGACCAACAATATGTTAAAGACCAGGATCCTGCAACATTTAGGCTCCATTAGGAATTGTGATGAGCACAATGCACTATATAATCATGTTAAGGATCACCCAACACATAATTTTAAATTCAGGGTGATTGCTAATGTTTTTCTCAATAAGAGAGGTGGTGATATCAGGCTGAAAACAGAGGCTATAGAATCACAATGGATTTTAGATCTAACAGCCCATGTTAAACCAGGGCTGAATGATATGGTACCCCTGAAACCCACTCTCAAAAATAGGCGTGCTTTTTATTGAATTTTTATTTTCATTTTTATTTTTATTTTATTTTATTGAATACACATCAGCAGTAATATGTGCCTTTAATTATTAATTGAATAGTTTGTATCAGGACAACCCACAGAAAAAGGCGGGTTTTTTCTGAGTACTGATTGGTGTAAGTATTTTTTAAAAATGTGATGTTTGTAAGAGCACTTTTGTCTGATGAAGGGTTTAGCCAGCCACTTTGTTGTTTTTTACTCTCAGTGTTTTAATAAATATTTATTGTGTTCGTACAGCAGCAGTTCCCAGTGATTTTCTTATTTTGTATTTGTTGATTATTGGAAGCACTGGGATTAGGCTAAGCACTAGCTTTCTTCTTGGATGTATGCAAGTATGGAGGTTTTCTCCCAGGCCTCCGCTGAAAATGGACCAAAATCCAGTCGGACTTTCCCAGTTAACAAATGTAAAATAAATAAATAAAATAAATAAACTTAGGAAGTTGCTAGGCTAACAGGGTTTGTTTTAACGTACATTTTCTGAAGGGTTTGAAGTTTGAAACTCAAATGATTGTCATTATTTATAGGTTCATAGGTGTGTACTAGGCCAATGACCCTGGAGCCTTAACAAGCCTAGCCCATAGAAGTGCCGTAGCATCATGCTACCTTAGTTCCTGGTGCCTCTATCAAGTAGAGCCACTGGAGTCATCCTTGGGGTGAACTTATTATTTCCCAACCAGTCATCAAGATTCCTCTTGAAAAGTGCCAGTGAGGTGCACTGCTTAACATGTATGGGAAGTCTATTCCAGTGCATGGGCAGTCTCTGAGTTATGAACCTGTCCCTCCAGCATCTTCTATTGATTGTGGTAATCTGATTGAGGTCCCTCAGGTGTGTGGTGCGGAGGGATTGGGGTTTCTTTAGATGTAACATTTCTAACAGGGCTGGGTCAGACATGGCTTTGTAAGTCAAGCAGTGATTGCCTCTTAATAGACGATATGAGACAGAGAAAACCTGGAGTTTTTTGAGTCTGTCCATGTAGGGCATGTGTTTAAGGCCTAGGATCCTCTTCATGAGGTACTTATATGGCCTTTCCAGCTGTTGCAGGTGTTTAGTGAGGTACTTGCCAAATTTGGCTTTATACTCGATGATTGGTCTAATGAGGGAAGAGTAGAGAGAGATGATGACCTCTTTCTTCCTGGATGCAAAACCCTTGGTAATGAGATGTACCACATAGAAGGACTTTCTGAGCACAGTGGCAGTGTGGTGGTCGAAGGAGAGGTTGCTGTCAACCTGTATCCCAAGATCTTTTATAACGCCTTCAGTGTTCAGTGGGCTACTGTCAATGTGGCAATTAGTGGGAACTAAGTTTTTCCCAAAGGGAATGACAATGCATTTTTTTGGCATTAAGCTTAAGGCCATGGTTTCGACACCAGTTGTTGGTCTCAGTGAGGGCCTTTCTGTAGGATGTCTACATCACTTGGCGAGTTAATGGATCCCAGCTTGCAATCGTGTACAAACCTGGTCAGCCAGAGTCCCTCCGTGTTGGCCTGGACTTCTGAGAAGTAGATGCCAAAGAGGAGAGGACTCAGAATAGATCCCTGTGAGACTCCACTCGTGGCTGGTTGACAGTCTGACTTGGAGTTTGCTACTTTCACATTGTGGGTTCTATCTATGAGCCAATTTGCAACCCACCTAGTGGATATAAGGGTTGATGCCTAGTTTGATGAGTCTATCAATAATTCCTGAGTGGGGGGTGGTATTAAAGGCATTGGCCAGCTTGAGGAAGGCTGTATGAACTGCCTTGCCCTCATCCACAGCTCTGGTGACTGACTCAGAGAAGTAAACTAGATTGAGCAGGCATGATCTGCCCTTCACAAAACCAAATTGCGTGGGATCCAGAGTTTGGAGATTCCCTATATCCTTGTTAATTAGGTCCATGATGATTTGCTCCATAGCCTTACATATCAGACTCATCAGGCTAATGGGGCGATAATTCCCCGGGTCTGTAGTTGCTCCCCCATTATGGAGAGGGATGACTGTAACAGTGTGCCATTCTGTAGGGATAAAACCTGAGGTGAGGCTGTGTTTCAACAGGGCACACAGGTGTGATGCCAGTTCACTTTATAGTTCATGTAGAACACAGCCAGGGATATTGTTGGGTCCCATGTAAGCTGTATTCTCGGCCCTGGACAATGCAGCTTTAACCTGTGCTGCAGTAATGCTGGGTGCCTGGCATTCTTCCGGTATTGTGATTGGTCCTTGGGGGGGGGGGGTAGAGGGGTAAAGTTGGCACTGAATCTGTCAGCCAGTATGTAGGTACCATTGTGCAGTAACTCAGAGCAAATCTGGGTATTGCCATAGAAATTCTTGATATAACTTTGGAAGGCTTTGTGGTTGTTTTTAGTGTCTGCCACAATTCTGCCTTCATAACTAGCTTTAGAGGTTTTGATGAGGGATCTCAATTTTTTGTTGAGGCTAATAAGGGAGTTTTCCCAGTCTTGGGACTTCACCTTTTCCTGCAACAGTTTCTTCCTTCTGTTGTAGAGTTTGTTAATGGCAGGGGGCCACCAGATTGGCTTCCTTTTATGGAGGAGAGCGTCTTGGTTCTGTTGAGTATGGCTAGTTCCACGCATTTATGTACATGTTTGTACAGTGCATTGGTGTATGATTCGACGGTCCTGCACCTATTTTCCATTTGCCTGGGTGCTGTGAAGTTAGCCACCTCTGTTTTTAGGAGCCCAAAGTCAGCTTTGGAGAAGTTTTTCATGGTGGTTACCTTTGCTGGTGGTGTGGGAGAGATATGGATTTCCATGGTAATTAGTTTGTGGTCAGATCTAACAAGGAGGAATTGACTATTGGTGTTGAGCAACGGTTGTCCATGTTAGTAATAACCAGGTCAAGGATGTTGCTTCCTCTAGTGGGGGTAAGAATGAGCTGATCCAGCGCATTGGAATTAATGAATTCCAGGAAGCGTTGGGCAAGTATATTGGTACATGAGTAGTTTTCCCACTTGATGGAGGGGTTGTTGAAGTCACCCAGTATGAGAGTGTTGGGTTGGACCCTAATAGTTTCCAGGGTGTGTAGGTACATGGAATGAGAGTCTTGGGACATGGCTGGGGACTTATAACAGGCTACGACCTGAATCACCATCTTACCCACTGTTAGTTGTACCTGAAGTAACTCCAATGCATTATGTTGGGCTGCTAGTCTGGAGCTGTGTATGTCCATTATGAATATGGAGATGTCACCACCTTTGGAGCTTCGGTCCATTTTCTGGGGCCAAAAGGTGTGGAATGAGTTATAGCCTGGTAGCGCAGGGGTGCTTTCTACTGCTTTAAACCAGGTCTCCGTTACAGCACAAATGTTGATGATGTTCTTCATCTCACATTGCTGCAGTCCTTACACTTGGGTAGTCCGCTGTCCTCAGTCGGCCCGAATATCAAAGTATTAGGTTGACGTCGGTCAAGGCGCTTAAGACTGACATCAGGACGTCAGGGTACAAATGCGCATGACCGACGTCATATCCTCAGTCTTTTTTGCCGCATGGTCCGATGCAGAAGCAGCGTTGCAAGTGCCGTTCGGCGTTCTGAAATTTTTCGAATTCGGAGTTTCAGACCGAGTCAAAGTTGGCTAAGTACCCCGTTGGGGAATATTTTAGTTTTTTCTTGCCTCAGTGATTTACCGGATGTCAGAAAAAGTGAATAACTGTATTTCTTGTGGGAAACAGATACCGCATAAAGATTATCATACTTTGTGTATTCCTTGTTTGGGGCCTGAGCACGACGTTGTTGGGTGTCGCTTTTGTGCTAGGTTTAATAAGCGCACTATTAAGCGAAGGTTAGATTGTGCCAGGTTGGTCTTCGGGAAGCGGTGCAATTACAATATGCCGTCGGATGCTCCGACGCCCGCTTCTTCGAAGAAGCGCAAAGACAAAGCAGCTAAACCCAGGCAAGAAGAGTCGTCCGTACCGGACGCTGGTTCTTTAGAGGCGTCAGTGGAACCAGTGGTTCCACCGGAGGCTTCTCTGGAGTCCCAGGGGGAGACTTTGATATTGCAGGATGTGGCCTCTCAGGAGGCAGGTCAGGCTGAAGGGGCTTCTCAGGTTACTGTACTCCCCTCCCTTCCTAGGGTGGTTTGGCCCTCTCCTTCTGTTTCCAAGGCTTCTCCCAGAGGCAGGCCAGGTTTATCTTCTGTTGGTGTCACTCCTAGTTCTTCAGGATCTGTGCCCAAGAAGCACATGCTCAAAATGGCAGAAGATTTAATTACTTTGATTAGAGGTTCTTTGCCCCCTCCTGATAAGAGGCCTAGGGTGGAACCAGAGTTGGGGAGTTTTGAGCAGGTTTCGGATGTTTCAGAGTCTTCGGCTGAAGACTTGCAGGAGTATTCTCCTTATTCTGATTCTGATGTGGATGATTCTACTCCTCCTGCTTCTCCTCCAGAGGATTTTTCTTTTTCAGAGACTCTTCATTCTATGAGGGAACATTTTAAGTGGGAAGGTCAGGACTTCTCTGATTCCAGGAAAAGGCTTAGGGAATTTTTGCTTTTACCCCAGCATAGGCCTTTGGCTATTCCACCTGTTCTGGATGTTGTGGAAGATGTGTTTGCAGAGGCTTCACTTAATCCTGATTCTTTGCCTCCTGCTCCTGTTAAACCGGACAGGTATTACAGGGTGCCTGAAGCTCATAAATATCTGTATAAGAGTCCTAGGGCGGACCCAGAAACAGTTAGTCAGGGACCTAAGGGGGTCAAGGCCTCTGTGGTAAAAAATCCGGTTCCTCCAGATAAAGAGGCCAGAGCTTTGGATAGATGGGGAAAGAAAGTCTATACTTCTTCCACCTTAGCTATGAGGGCTTTGAATTGCCAGTTTCACATGTTGAAATATCAAAACTATCTTCTTTCTCAATTGAAGTCTAAGGTAGATGCTCTGGCGGAAGGCACTGAGTGTAAAGAATTACAAGATTTGGTACATGTTTCTGAACAGGTGGGTAAGCATTCTTTACAATGTGGATTTGATGCTGTACAGGCCTCGTCTAGGGTGTCTGGCACTGGGTCAGTTCTTCGCAGGCATGCCTGGCTGAGGGATCAGAACTTATCTGACCATGTTAAGACAAGGATTTTAGATGCTCCTTTACAGTCTGATGTATTGTTTGGTTCACCTGTGGAGGCAGTTTTAAAGAAAATGGAAGACAAGGCTAAGTCTATGCAGACTGTTAAAGATTTTTTGCAAGTTCAGCCTCCGAAGTTTAGTAGGAATTGGCCTGCTAAGGGGTGGACGTACCCTTCTTATGATTCACAGTCTAGGGGAAGATCTAGACGTGGTAGGGGTAGAGCTCAGGGCTCTTTCAGACCTAGAACAGGGAGTTCACCTGCACAGTATTCGGGTGAGGGCAGGGGTCAGTCCTTTCGTAAACAGGCCCAATGACCTACCTTTTCAGCTGCCAGAGCCTTCTTGTCTGGCAGCACCTTTGGGAGGAAGGTTGGCACTCTTCAAAGAAAATTGGAGTTTAATTACCCAGGACAGATGGGTATTGGATATTATACACCGAGGTTACAGGTTTTATTTCCATACCTTGCCTCCTTTCATTGGCATGCCAGACGTTCCTCCTCAGCAAAGAATAGAGGCTCACAAACAAATTTCTCTGCTGCTGCAAATAGGGGCCATACAGCCGGTCCCTCTGCCAGAAGTAGGCCTAGGATTTTATTCTCGCCTGTTCCTAGTACCAAAGAAGGGGAACACGTGGAGACCAATTTTGGATTTATCTATCCTCAACACTTATCTGGACATTCCCAAGTTCAAAATGTTGACGTTACAACAGCTTTTACCTCTGCTGGGCAAAGATCACTGGATGGTGACTCTGGATCTCAAGGAAGCTTACCTTCATGTTCCTATCAGGCTAAGTTGCAGGAAGTATCTGCGTTTTCGAGCTGGGACTTCTCATTATCAGTTCTCTGCATTGCCCTTTGGCTTATCTACTGCACCCAGAGTGTTCACAAAGGTTCTGGCTCCAGTGATAGCTTTCTTCAGGCTAAAAGGAATACAGATCTATCCTTATTTGGACGATTGCCTGATTCTGGCCAAAGGAAGGGACGAGCTTCTTCATCATTTGCAATATGTGATAGCAGTGCTAAGATGCCTGGGGTATTCTGTGAGCGAAATAAAGTCCAGTCTAGTACCCTCTCAAGACATGTGCTTTCTGGGTGTGAGACTGAATACAGCATCCCAGATGGCCTTTTGACCCCGGACAAACAAAAGAATCTTTCCCTTTACTTCCATCAATTGTCTCATCAGTCCAGGCTGACTGCAAGGACAGTCCTTCAAGCCTTGGGGTTCATGGCATCTTGTATTCTGGTGCTTCCCAATGCCAAACTGCATATGAGGAAGCTACAATGGTATCTCAAAAATGTATGGACACAGCACTGCCAAGATATGGACACTGTCATTCAGATAATACCTTGCATTCAAAAGGAATTTTTGTGGTGGGCTCAGGAATGTCACCTAAACAAGGGACTCTCTGTGACTCGGCCAGAGGCGAGTCAGATTCTAACGACAGATGCCTCAGACAAAGCTTGGGGAGCTCATCTAAATGGAAATTGGATACAAGACACGTGGCCTGCCAGACTACAACATCTACATATCAACTTGAAGGAGATGTTAGCAGTCCAATTTGCATTAATAGCTTTCAAGGATTTACTTCTTCCAGGGCAGGTGTTGGTTCTAACAGACAACACAACTGTCATGTGGTACATCAACAAGCAAGGGGGAACACATTCTTATCCTCTATGCAGACAAGCAATGATTTTGTAGGAGACTGCTCTCAGTTTACAGCTCAATCTTCAGGCAAGGTTTCTGCCGGGAGCACAGAACTCCTTAGCAGATGTGTTGAGCAGACGAATCATGGATCCCCACGAGTGGAAATTGGATCCTCATGTATTTCAGAAATTGACAGTGTCATGGGGAACTCCAGACATAGATCTGTTCGCTTCTCCACTAAACTACCAGCTGCCAAAGTTTTGCACAAAAAGGTTTCATCCCACAGCTTGGAAAGTGGATGCTCTTTCTTTCAATTGGAGCAATCTTCATGTGTATGCCTTTCCACCTCTGCCTCTCCTCCCAAAGGTACTCCTAAAGGTCAGACAGGACAAGCCAAAGATGATTCTAATAGCTCCAGATTGGCCTCGACAGCACTGGTACCCATTACTGAGAAGTCTGGTTCGGGAGCCTCCATGGCCTTTGCCTTCGATTCCACACCTGCTGTCTCAAGAGAACAGTCATTTACTCAATGTCAAACTTCACTCTCTTCACCTAACAGCCTGGCATATTCTGTTTTAAACCCTGGAGGGTCTCAGCTTCCGCAGCAAGTTTTGAATGTTATTTTGGAGGCCAGAAGGCCTAGTACAAGGAAAGTATACGCAGATAAATGGAAGAGATTTTTATTTTGGAGTGCAGCAAAGGAATTTGATGTTGCTAAGCCTAATTTAAGTGTGGCTCTTCAATATCTTGCTGAGTTACTGGACAAAGGTTTGTCCTTCTCTTCTATTAAGATTCATGCTGCAGCAATTTCTGCTCACTATGACTGTGATCCACCATTGTTTTCTCATCCTTTGTTTAAGCAATTCCTTAGAGGGGCAAAGAATATAAGACCCCCGCGTAGAGCTCCTACTCCTGCTTGGGATCTCAATTTTGTGTTGGAGAAACTCACTTTACAACCTTTTGAGCCTGCAGCTACTGCCGAGTTGAAATATTTATCATGGAAGACTGCTTTTTTGTTGGCTATTACTTCTGCGAGAAGGGTTTCTGAATTACAGGCCCTTATGGCAGTTGAGCCTTTCTTAATTTTCCATAAGGATAGGGTATCTTTACGTACTAATTCTTCCTTTATGCCTAAGGTGGTTTCTAGTGTGGCTTTAAACCAAACTATTCATTTGCCTACTTTTTATGCAAACCCCCAAAATAAAGGGGAAAAGATTTTGCACACCTTGGATATACACAGGCAGTTGCGATATTATTTGAGCAGAACTAAAGGGTTCAGGCAGTCTCAGCAGTTGTTTGTTTCTTTTGCTTTGGGTTCTCAGGGCAAGCCTGTGTCAAAACAAACTATTTCTAAGTGGATTGGGTTTTGTATTGCTTTCTGTTATTCCCATCATGGTAAGGAGGTTCCAGCTGGGATTAGGCCTCATTCCACTAGAGCTACTGCCACTTCTACAGCTTTTTTAAGGGGGGTGGCAACTAAAGATATTTTGGAGGCAGCTACTTGGAGTTCAGTGCATACTTTCTCTAAGCATTACCACCTTCCACTTTACTCTAAATCTAGGGCTGGGTTTGCCACTGCTATTTTACAGGGCATTTTGGCAGCTCCTACTACTTTATAGTTTTGCCATCCTCCCTTACCTCTGCTTTGGGATTCTACCCAAGTGTAAGGACTGCAGCAATGTGAGATGAAGAACATAGTACAGTTTTGTACCTACCATAAATGTAGATGTTCGAAGATCCACATTGCTGCAGTCCAATTTACCCTCCCTCCTTCCCCTCTGTTGTTAGAGGTGGTTGTGTGGTTTGGGTTGTAAATATTGTGAATATTGTATATATTGTTCATATGATTAGTGCAAGGGTGGTTGGTTGTTTTTTGCTGTCTTTTGGTTTTGACCTTTCTGTTTAGGGTCTTCTGACATCTGGGGCAAGAAAAGACAGGATATGACGTCGGTCATGCGCATTTGTACCCTGACGTCCTGATGTCAGTCTTAAGCGCCTTGACCGACGTCAGCCTAATACTTTGATATTCGGGCCGACCGAGGACAGCGGACTACCCAAGTGTAAGGACTGCAGCAATGTGGATCTTCGAACATCTACATTTATGGTAGGTACAAAACTGTACTTTCTCCATTTTGAGGAGTGCATTGATTGAGTGCATCTTGAGATTTAGACTTCTAATGTTGAGCAGCATGACCCTCAGATTGCATTTATTTATAGCTGTTATGATGATAATTTGGTCTTTGGAACACTGCCTTAAAAAAAAAAAACTATAGGGGTGGCAAGAGCCTTAGCCAGTGTTCGGAAACCTAGGGGTGACAGATGCAGGCCATCTCTGGCAAAGCATCGAGGTCTGTCAGTCATGTCATCCCAAGCAGATAGATACTGGATGCCCTTAGAATGACACCAGAAACTTAAACTTAACCAATTGTTGAAGTCAGTCATTTTCTGCTTGTACTGCGGTATCATTCTGGGCGACGGTAGGATGCTGTTCAGGGCTAGGGTCATACCTAGCTTGGCCACGTAATCTGAGAGCTCCTCCATGTGTCTTTTCATGTAGTCCAGGGAGGTACGTCTCAGGTCATTCACACCCACATAGACAGTGACAGAGTCATACTTGTACTTGTTGTGGAGTGACCTGAGTGTGTGTGTGGTGTCGGATCCTGGCACCCAACAGACAGCTGACTGTTACCCTCTCCTTATTCAACCTAGTGAATGGGACATCAGTGTGCCTCACTATCGAATCACCTATGATTAGTGTATTGGGCAAGCTGTTTTGCCTTAGGGGCTTAGGTTGAGAGGCACATTGTGTAGGTGAGCTATGTGTCTTGTGATTTGTGTTGTGTTGTGGTGGTCGAGTGTTTTTCAGATTTGGAGATCTCTGCTGTTTGGGTAGATTTCTATTGAGAGCCTCCGCGAAGGTGGGTGTGTGGTCTGTGTTTTTATGTGAGAGCTGTGATTGTGGGTGTTCTTGAGGGCTATGTGTTCCATGTGATGTGGTGCAGGTGTTGACCTTCTCCTTTTGATCAGCTATTCCAGTCTTGGCTGGAGAGTGCATGTTTTCCAGTTTGGATATATAAGTGCATCTCTGTCTGAGTGTTGGGAGGTAAGAGGAGAGGGTTGTCTGTATACATGAGGCAGTTGCTACACTGCCTCAGGATGCCCAAATTCACCATGTTAATAGGAGAAAGCACAGGGAACTGACCTTTAGACATGCCAGGAGGGATGTTCATTATTAATAAGTACTTGAGCTGTTTCTTTATAGGACATTTAGTGCTGTTAGCACTTATGTGTGAAACAATAATTGCTACAAGAAACCAGATGATGTGCTAGGCAAATAAGCTAGTTAAATGCAAGAGAGAAGACAACTAGCAAGATCTAAGGAAAAAAATTGAAGAGTAGACTTTCTGGCACCAGTAATAGTTTACCCTAGCTTAGTGGCGCAGCACAGCCCACAAACCCCTGCAAACACAGGCTTTTAAAGCATAAAGTTGAAAGGGAGCTAGAAACCACACCTCGTGTGGTAGATAGGTTACCTAGTGCTTACCACTGTAACTGACAAGCTGAGAGGCTTCCCACTAACACAGAAAGGTCTGGAGAACTCAGAAACTACAATACAGTCCTGAATACAACAAATCTGTATCTGGACTGCTCCAGTTGCACACTCCTGCCATTAGGGTGCAGGGGAACCTTCTCCAAAAAAAGATGGCCTGGATTAGTGCTCAAGTTATACAAACAAAGTTAGATTCAGCAGGTCTGAATACAGTCTATGCTACAGCAGACAAGGTGCACCAATTTCAGAAAGAAATAGTTCAAATAAGCAGGCACAATAAGCCTTTAACCAGAAATTCCCAGCTCAGAAGGGCAGAATCTACCCTTTCCTCCCACGAGTGCAGACCACAAACCAGAACTAAGACAGTTTTAGAATAATAGACACTAAGCCTTCAATCAGCAGCTCCCAACTTAGAAGGATGTAAGCTACCTGTCCTGCCACAAGAGTGCAGACCACAAACCTTCTTAATGTAAAACAGCTGGCCCAAAGCCCAAGTGCTTAAACCAAAAGGCTTAGAATAACAGTTACAATTGAATCAGTGACTTCAGTCCTTAGATCATCCCAGTGATTTACCAGAAAAAAAAAACACATTTTTTGAGGAACGTTCCAAAAATATGAGCCGAAAATCTGGACAGTTGAGAGGTATGTGCCCGACACATCCTCTCCAGTTAACAGCAATGTCAGTTGCCCCTACAAAGAAGCGTTTCCCTAGTTCTGCAGGGAGCATTATAGCAAACTGTGTACAGGTTCCCTACACAGCTGTCAGGGCTACCAGACATGTTTAAATAGATACCAAAACACATTATTACAACAAAAGCAGTGCTGTTACAAATGTGCGTCAGTAAAAATGTGATTTATTAAGAATTCTGCCACAGACAGCAACAGATGCATGTACACAGTGATCTACGTGACTGTGTCAGCATTACTTCTTCTGGATTCACTGGTTCATATATGTGCCATGTCACATATATGTGCCGTATCATAGTGTCCTACACTGTGCTGTGGGTGGAGGGGTGTCTCATTAGACTTACTGCTATGGTATACAGTTTTGTGAATGAAGCACCCACAGCTGTACAGGCATGCAGTGACATGTGACAATACTTCCTGCTTCAGCTGTGCATGGGTTTCCCACCAACACATGTTCTGTTAGTTTCAGGTCACTGCATGCATCGGTTAACAGTTTCAGCACATATGGCCAAATGGTAACCCTAAGTGAACAGCTAAGTTATGTAGCGCATACAGTAATACTTAGCCTCTCTGTTATGATCATCTCCTCCTCATTTCACTGCTGATCCATATTGGGAAACAGCCAGACATATGTTTGTAACAGCATTGTTCTGCAGGCCATGGTATACCTGTCTTGAATGGAAACTTTAGTTCGATGTTGTGCCACTCCTCTGTATTTAAATGTTTCTTCTTATAACTGATGTACTTAGTACGAATATTAAAAAAGACACTTGTTTTTTGTGCTGTAAAGATTACTAGTATTTAGTGCACATATTCCCATATGTTGTTTCCATGTACAATGTACTGATTTGACATATGTGATAATAAAAATGGCAGCTGGTTTACATGCTATTCTGATGTCCTGGGAACCCTTTTGTGGATGCCAAATAAACTGCCTTATTAAGTGTGCAGAATGTTGATATATGGCTGTGCACCTGTAGCATTACTGCGGGTCTATATTATATGTTTGAAGTTTGAAAACTTCGAACGTTAAATAATTATATTTAAATGTTCGAAGTTTCAAACATCGAACATATAATAAAAACAGAAAAAAACAAACAAACGGAACTTACCTGACTAGTGTAGGCAGGGGGGCAAGCCCCCCTACACCCCCTACGTGGGGGGCTGCGAACTCCACAACATCCGTTCTTTAAATATACCAACTCCGAGACCGCACTATAGTGCGGTAAAGGGAAGATTTCCCTTACTGCACTGTAGTGCTGTCTTGGAGTTGGTATATTTAAAGAGTGGGGTGTGTGGGGGGTGCAGGGGGGCTTGTCCCCCTGCCTACAGCTGTTAGTTTTGGGGGGGGGTTTGCTACATATGTTCAAAGTTTTATAACTTCAAACATTTAAATTTGATATTTTAACGGTCAAACTTATAAAACTTTGAACATATGATATAGACCCCATTACTGCAGTGTAGTTATCTGCTGTTTATACACTTCAAGGACCAGCATAGGTTTATATTACCTTGGAGCACCTTACACAGTATTCTGAGGTATGCAATTCAAATGAGTTTCATTAAACATAAATGGGACAACTCGGTACAGAAATACTGAAGAAGAGGGACCACTATCTATGTTGGATTGCTATAATGGACATTTCTTTGTAAACAAACTGAACTCTACTTGGAAAAAAAAACAGTTCTCTAAGTGATGTAGTACTATTCAATCCCTAAGTCATTGCATAATTTTTCTACTATGGCTCTTAAGTTCAAACAAAGGCACGCAAATTATGATTTCTCAGACAACTGTTGCATAAAGAAACTTAACCTATGCACATCAGCATTCTAGAGCTTGATCTTGATAAGGAAATTGTTGTAATTTGTGTAATGGGACTCCTTGGGATTTCCCTTTTATTTCCTCAAGTGCCTAATTGGATTGTAATTTTTCAAACATTTTTTTCAGGCACATGGGAATCTGCAGCTGAGACCTTGATTGGATTATACCACACAACAGCTGATGGTCCTGTAGTAATTAGGTTGGAAAATTGCTCTCATCCTAGTTTCAGTCCCTCCAAACTGCCTTGAAGTCAACAGTGTTTACATTTTATAGTGAGGAGAGATTGTGAATGTTTTTTTTTTCTGTTTTTGCTGCTCAAAGACTATAAAATGGTTCCAGTCCTGTCTTGATAATAGACAGCAGGCAGTGCTATGGGACAACAACCTCTCACCCCTCATCCCATCTCCCAGTTACCCCAGGTGTTCCTCAGGGCTCTATATTGGGCCCCCTCCTTTTCTCAATATTTATCATTGACCTCAGCCTAGCTATTCCTTTAACTAACTGTGTGCAATGCGCAGATGATTCGACAATAATCTGCTCAGCTAAATCCCAATCCCAACTAAAGACTCTAACTCAGACAATGTTCAATAAAACAGAAAATTGGTTTCTACAATGCTGCCTCCTCTTGAACCTCAAAAAAAACAAACAAACTCCTCCTCTTTAGTCCTACCTGTAAATCACTCCCAATGAACTTTTCAGTCTTATCCAATAATGGTACACTCATATCTCCCGATCCAACAACTAAACTTCTAGGGGTAACCATTGATAACAACCTGAAGTTTGAAACCCATATCAACAATACATTAAAAACTGTCAACAGGAAACTAGGCTCCCTCTATAGGATAAAACCCTTTCTCTCCCCACTAGCCAGAACCACTGTTGCCTATTCCCACCTTATCTCCACACTTCTTTATGCTTCTTCCATATATACTAACTTGTCAAAAAATAAACTTAACAAGCTAGCCAGTGCGTACAATAGCATTGCCAGATTTGCTACTGCTTCCTCCTTTAGGACTCCTCACTGCCATAATCTAAAACAGTTAGGCCGGTTAGAGCTTCTGAATCAGATTCACTTTAAACAAATCACCATTGCGCACAAAACCCTTTTCTAACCTACCAATACCCCAATACTTGCTAGTCAAATTACTCAATATAAGAACCTTTCAACTTTACGCTTATCTAATAAACTACTTGTATCAACATGTAAATCTAATAACATGGCAGGAGATGCTCTGTTCTCAAATGCAGTTTGAAAGTATTGGAACCAACTCCCCCATGAACTTGCATCACTGTCTTCATTTACACTTTTTAAACGCAAACTGAAACTCTATCTTAAAACCCATTGGTTATGTCCCTGTATAAATCCAGACTAATCTCATACTATATCCCAAATACCCTCTCTTAAGATCTAATTCCTGGTCTATCTGTGTCTTTTTAGATCAAGGCCTATCCTTGGCAAAAACATATCTTATCCTAATAGGTATTTTAAATTATCTCTAATTAAATTCTTCGGCATATAATTCTAAAGCATCCTACCTAAGGCAGGCAACAAGTATTGTTTAAACTGTGAGTGTCGAATGAAAAACTTTAAAGACCAATACACGTAAGGTTTAGGTTAAGGCACTTTAATTCTTACAGCAAGGAGACAAAAACATGCATGCAAAAATATAGAGTTTGTCTAACTAAAATTAGGAAGTGAAGCCATTTTTGTACTATTTTTACAAGACATTGCCTACTGAAGCTGACGTAGTAAATCACAAGTTTACAATATTGTTTTTTACAGCAGATGTTGCTCATGATTTTCTGCTGACATGACATAACATTTTTAGATTTATGAGAAAACATTTGAAAAATAACATGGCCTTGGAGACCAGCAGCTAGTTGTAATTATTTCTACAGTGCTGTGTTACATTTTAAGGTACTCTACTCATTCGAGCACAAAGCAATCACAGATTATAGTTTATATTCTTTAAGCGGTCTTTGTTCTACTTTATGTATTCTTTCTGCAGCTATGTATGTTCTCATAACACAGACAGGGCTAATTGTCTAGGTTTAATAACATTATAGAAAGCAGTATTGTTCATTATTTTTCTAAGTTAGCAGAAAATCATCTGCTTTTCAGTTAATTTTTTAAGATATAAACAAGATTTTAGCTACGCTGAAAAAATACAAGGTCAGAAAGCATTTGCCATTAGTATGGATTTGTTCAGCATAAAGCAAAATAAATGTATTAACCCTTTTGGGCTTCTAAAAAAAGCACTAATGCACACATATTAATAGATATTTTTCTAACATTTCCCCCCTATTAATACTTTTATTTTACTTTCAAAAACATAAACAATTTGTTTCTTTTTCTAACCTCTTCCATTTTGGATTTGCAGTTAAGAAAGTCATTCAGTTTAACTTATGAAAGCATCTCAGTCTTCAACAGTTCATCAAGCTCAGTACCTTGATATAAGGTTTCAGAAACTGACAAATCTATAAAATCTTTGATCAATCTTTTCATGCCGGGGATGCCACAACAAACACATACTCCCAACAGGAGCATTCCGACACAAATAGCAATCAAGATGTTCATTAGGATGAAACCCCACCCCCCAAACCATTTCTGGAAAAAGTCCGTCAGTGGAGTTGGGCCTGGTTTGGTCATGGTCGACACTTGCTGAATCACCTCAAGGTGGTTGTCTATCTCATGCTGGTTGTCAGGAATATACGAACAGCATTCTTTTTGGATTAAAGCGCACGTACCACCTCTCGCCGCTAGGGTGAAGTCAAGAGCCATGCGGTTTTGAAGCACCACATTTCTCATGGCATTTAGTTTATCAGTCACTAATTCGAGAGCAGAAAAAGTTGCATTGCTCATTACTTTGAGGAGTTTAGACAGTTTTCTCAGCTCCCAAATCGATTTCACTGCTCCATATGCTGGTAATATGCCTGCCCATGATCTGACAGTGTCACTGAAGTCCATATGTGTTAGTTTATCACCCATGGAATGATGGTTTCTCCAGCCCGCCTCGATCTGTCCCACTGGATTCTCAGGTTTCCTGGTGACCTCTCGTGCATTTCAAATTTTACCTCGAGGCAAAACTGCAGTGTGTCATATGGCCGGAACTAGGTAACCCAAAAAACAACTGTCGGACCAATTCTCAGGTAACCATTTATAGGCCTTTTTGCCACATACAAAATAACAATCTTCCACCTTAGTAGTAACTTTACTATTAACATATGCTTGGCCTGCATGAAACATTTTCTTGTTTATTATAGACAGTTGCTTAAAAAGAACAGGATTATGTTGTACTTCATTAATCATTCTGTGCATTGATTTAAGAAATGAGTCATAGTCTGTATCACAAATAGAACCTGCATTATTAGCTTTGGTGTAACATGTGTAAGGTACAGTCATATTGCAATTACTCCAACCCACCTGGATAGTATCATTTTTATAAAAACACACAATTCCCTTTTGTGTAACAGGCAGGTGCAATGCTATTTTATCTTGTGATTTAACAGTCGTAGTATCATAAACCAAGTTTTCCCAGGTCTTATTGACCCCTAGGGGGACTGCAGTCATTAATAATCCCCCGTATGCTGTTGGTATAGCTGTACAAACCCAACAATTTGAAACATTAAAAGTCTCAGCATACACATGTTTGATCGCTTGGCAAGTGTTAAAGTTTGGATGCCAGTCTACAAGTAACGCATCGCATTTATTCAATTTAGCTTATGTGGCTGGAAAAAGGAAAGGCCACAACAAAAAGATTAATGTCACCAGTATAGCCAACAGGATAATCATGCAATTTTTTTGTGGCTGTTCTGCATTCCTGTATGCTCTGGATTTTGTCATTTTTACTCTTGTGGTGTAACAGTAACAAGATTTTTGTCTAGTTCAAAGTTTTTAACCAGTTTACAGTGTGTCAGATGAATCCAGGACACTCGCTCCTCAATCTTGACTTCAGTGGGTGTTGACAGTAGCACTTGGTATGGCCCTTCCCACTTCGGTGACGTCCAGTTTTTCTTCTTGATGACTTTCACCCAGACCCACGTGCCTGGGACTACTGCTGCTTCCAATGGTCTGGTTTGTTCCTTATCTGAAACAGAATTAAACTGCAAAAGGTGTTTAGAATTCAACATTCTCCTCATATACTCAGCAAGTGTACAGTCAGCTTTCTGATCTGCAGGCATGAGAGGTTTCCACTGAGGTGTATAATATGCCCTCCCAAATAACTTCTCAAAAGGAGTCAATCCCTTTGCATTCAGAACAGTTCTCATGCTCAACAGTGCCAGGGGCAGACAATACACCCAATTTCTATGTGTTTGCTCAATGAGCTTCCTTAATTTATTTTTTAACGTCCCATTGTACCTCTCTACCAATCCTACAGATTGTGGGTGATACGCACAATGATTTTTCAAAGAAATTCCAAAATACTTGCTCAATTGTTGTATGGTTTGGTTTACAAAATGTGTGCCATTGTCACTGTAGATCTTTTCCGGTGTGCCAAATCTAGGAATAATTTTTTTAACAAGGGTTTTCGCAACAGTAGCTGCGTCTGGATTTTTGGTCGGAAAAGCTTCCACCCATTTGGAAAACATATCTACAATGACAAGACAATACTTCTTATTTTCGCATTTGTTCAGTTCTATGAAATCCATACAGATAGTATGGAATGGATACGGTGGTGCAGGGAAACTCCCCTGCTTGGACTTTAACGCCCCTTGTGCATGATGTTTATTATAAACGTGACATGACAAACAAAAATTTTTAGTGTAGTTTATGAATCCATATGTTGTGAACACCCGGTTCACTAACTTTACCCATCCCCCCATGTTGAGACATGGCATAGCCCATGGCTCAACAAAGCTGCATATCTAAAGAAGTTAGATGGCAATATCGGTTTTCCCTCTTTGGAGATGTACAGCCCTTCCTTGAGAATTGCTCCTCGTTTTATCCATCTTTGTTTTTCAACCTGCGTAGTAAGTGTCTGCATTGTTTTCAACATTTTTAAGTCTAAAATCTCAGAAGGTTGTAATTTTTCATTTAAAAGAAATGCTTTTGAAGCTGCCTGCTTTGCAGCTGTATCAGCCCTTGCATTCCCTTTTGAAATTTTATTCTGTTGCTTGGTATGAGCTATGCATTTACAAATAGCTACTTTTTGAGGTAACTGAATAGATTTTAAAAGATTTAAAATAAACTGTGCATGACTGATCGATTTGCCAGTAGATGTTATCATTCCTCGATTTTTTTTTACTGTTGCGCAAAAACATGTACAGTAGAGAAAGCGTACTGGCTATCAGTAAAAATGTTTACACATTTGCCCTTTGCTAAAGTATATGCCCATGTCAAGGCAGTCAGTTCTACTGCCTGTGCAGATAAATTGTGTGGTAAAGATTTTGCTTTTATAATCTCAGTATCAGAAACTACTGCATATCCTACTAGGTTCTGTCCTGTGGGACCTCTTTTGCATGAGCCGTCCACGTAGTATGTCACCTCGGCATTATCCAAGGGAACATCCGTAAGGTCTTTTTTAGGTAGTGTCTTTTGCTCAATCTCCTGCAGGCAGCTGTGCGGTGTGCCATATGCAGGAGTTGGAAGCGAGGTAGACGGATTTAAAGTTGTACATCGTTCAATTGTCATATGAGGTTGGCTCAACAATATAGTCATACAGGAAAGATGCCTAGCAGGAGAAAGATATGCTACTTTTTCTTGCAGTAAAATAATCGCGACTGCACGAGGCACTCTCAATGTGAGAGGGTGGAACAATACTACTGAGGCCGAAGCCTGTACTGCCATTGCAGCTGCGACTACTGCTTGTACACAGTGGGGCAATGACTGCGCCACTGGGTCCAGTTGTGATGAATAGTAAGCAATGGGGCGTTGTTTGTCCCCATGCTGTTGCGTTAGCACTGATGTCATATAACCTTGCTTACAATTTACAGTTTGGAAAAAACGTTTATGATAGTTTGGTAATCCTAAGACTAGTGAGGATGCTATCAACTGTTTTAATTTGCAGAAAGCAGATTCTGCTTTTGGTGTCCATTGTAATAAATCCTGTGCTGCCATAGGCTTCTTGTATATCAAGTTGGTCAGCGGTGCAGATTCCAAAGCATAGTTTGGGATCCAGCTCCGACAAAAGTTGGTCGTACCCAGGAAGGACATAATTTCCTTCTTGGTAGTGGGTTTCAGTGCTTGTAAAATCACTATTTTTCTGTCCTCATCTAATGTTCTGCCCTCTTTGGATATTACATATCCTAGGTATTTAACTTGCTTTTCTTTAAGCTGCAATTTATTTTTATTTACTTTATGTCCCTGAATAGCTAAAAATTATAACAATGCTACAGTATCTTTTTTACAATCTTGCTGGGTGGGGGCTGCCAGTAGGATGTCATCAACATAAAGTAAAATCTGACTGCCTCTCGGTGGGGTAAATCCTGCCAAATTGCTTGCCATTTCTTGTGAGAATATTGTTGGGCTTTTACAATATCCCTGTGGTAGTTGCGTATATGTATACCTTTTCCCCTGAAATGTGAATGCAAACCATTGTTGGCTGTCAGGGTGTATCGGTATCAAAAAGAACGCATTGCTGATATCCACCACAGAAAACTATTTCTGTTGAGGTTTTAAATAATTCAACAGGGTGTGTGGATCTGGCACCGTAGTTGCCCTTGGTATTACTGCATCATTTACAGCTTGTAAGTCTTGGACCATGCGCCATTTTCCGTTTGCTTTTTTAACAGGAAATAAAGGTGTGTTACATGGTGAATCAGATGATTCCACCAGTACTCCTTCCTTAAGTAAAGTTGCTATAATAGGTTTGATTTCTATCTCTGCATCTTTTTTCAAGGGATTCTGTCTCTTTTGTGGTCTAAATGCTGACTTTGGCGTAATACTAACTGGTCCCGCTGTACGAATTAGTCCTACATCTGATTTGCCTGTTGACCAGAGAGTTTCTGGATGCCTTGTAAGGCATCTTCTTCCTCTTCTGATAAGAGGGCTAATCAGCTGTCCTCGCTTGACTGCAAATGCACAGCTGGGTGTGTCTGTGTTATTTAATTTAACTTCTGCTTTTGTACTCCCTGTTCTGACAGTTTTAACTCTGTCTGTTTTTCCCATTTCGTGACTTTTTTTTCTAGGTCTGCCCATTTTACTTTGTCCTTAGTTAAGCTTACATGTGATAAACAATTAGATTTATAAAGTGCAAAGAACTCCTGGGGTAATGAACAGCTAACTACACTGTTCCCTTTTATGTCCCAGTACAGATTACGTAATACTAACCTGTTTGCATGGTTTTTAAACAACTCTTGCTCATATTTTTTATCAAGTCCTGGTGTGCTACAGTAATACAGAGTACAGTGCAACAAATGTTGTTTATCAATGTCAAGGGAGGGGAACTTGCTGATGGCTACATTCATCAGCTCTTCGGTTACTGCCCCTGGACCAGTCGTAACCAAGTCCTGGCTGTACCAATAAAATGTTTTACCCTCCGATTGCACGGCAAAAGTATCAATTTGTCGCTGTGCTTCCATACCCTGCATAGTTGGAACTACTGCTATGCCAAATAGCTGCATAAGGTCCCTGCCCAAGAGGTTTACTGGGCATTTTGCAGAAATGACGATTTTACTTTTTTGGGTTAATCCTGAAACAGGATCAGTTATTGCAATGTTATGGAAGAGGGCTCCTGATACAGCTGTCCATTAGCTGCTTTCACTAATATGTAATCAGGTGATTCTGAGTTCTCTGGCAGTTTGGAGGGATGTACCAGGGTCCGTGATGCCCCTGAGTCACACAAAAGTGTGACTTCCCTCCCTTCTACCAGGAGTGTAACTTCTGGTTTTGTGTCTGCTAAATAGAGCTCCAAGCTCAATAAAGCTAAGTTTAAAATTAAATTTTTTTTTACTATCCGTGACTTCATGTACTTTCTCTATTTCTTTTGTCACATCCTCTACTCTCTCTATCACATTTGCATTTATCTTTTCTCAGCTATTTTCTTCTAGTGATTCCTGGCTATCATATAGTCAGTCCTCACCCTTCTTATCTTCCGTAGTTACCTTCTTGTTTTTCTTGCAATCCCTTGCCCGGTGTCCCTTTTTACCGCATTTAAAACACTCCCCCCTTTTCTTTTGCCCTTTAAAGTCCTCTGATCGTTGATCAGATTGTTTGTCTTCCTGGGCATTTTTCTTGCCCTTTTTCCCGGACTGTACTACATAAACTTTTGCTCCATCTTTTACAGAGAATACTTGGGCTTTCTTTTTCTTTTTACTGTTAAAATGCCTTTTGGCATGTCTAGCATATTCAAGTAGTGACTGTAGTCTACTTGTACGATGATCTACCATGTGCTTTGTAATAAAGCTGCTTATAGGCAAAATACTACCTTTTAAAAATGCATTTTTTTAACTGCTGTTCATACGGGGAATCATGTGTTTGATCTTCAGGTACCTGCATTTCACAATGGTTATTAAAACACTCTAATAATCTAGCATAATATCTGTCAACAGTTTTACCTTCTTGTTGGATGCATTGATTAATGCAAGTCCAGTCTGCCCTAGGTTTCCATTTCTCAGAGATTTGCTCTGTAAGACCTTTCACTCTTTTGTCTAGTTCTACGCTACTATGTGGGAGGGGTTTGTGTTCTGCATCACGAGGATTCCAATTGCCACTGATCATGTGCCAATCTGGTCCCACAATTTGTCTGACTACTTTTTCTACTTCCTCTCCGTTTAAGTTGTAACTTAACCTTATGCCTTGTAGGTCTTCTAAAAATTTTCTAAAATTAACTTTTGGATGGGGAATTCCCTCAGTGGCTTTCCGGATATTTTCCGGTGCCCACAGTCTGTATACTAGGAGAGTTGGGTCCTGTCCTTTTTGTCCTGCCTGAGGATTTGGTACTTCTATTAGTGGGCACATCTCTTCCTCACTTAAAGATTGTGAATTTCTATTCATTTGATACAACTCAATGTCCCCTTTTGAGTTTCCTGCCCATGTTCGAGACCTGGTCTCAACAGGATCTCTAACAAACGGTTTTGCTTTTGCAGGAATAGCTGGATATCATGGGGGTGGACCAGCTTGCCCGCTCGCTTTGTATTCTGGTAAGGGAAGTGGAGGGGCCGATGCTATTACTAAGTTATTATCCTCTTTATCTAAAAACATTGCTTTCGAATTATTACTCTTTTGTTCCCTACGGTTTGCTTCCTTAATACACCTGTGTGCCTGAGGAATTCCTAATTGACGTTGCTTTTTTACCCGACCTCTGGAATCGGTTTTAAGCTGTTTGATAAGTTTAATAAGCGAGGATTTTTCTAATTTACCATCAAATTCATACTTATTAACCCATTTTGAGTAGTATTTAACATTATCGGCACGTTGTAATTGCATAAATTTTGCATCTTCAGTTAACGGCGGAGTTTGGGATCTTTTCGTGCACTTATTTCCCATTTTATTCTAACCTTTGAAATGTTACGTAACCCTTCTTATTTTTACGTGGTACCACAATTTTTCTTTTTCACAGTCTGTCTAGAATAACTGCCTTACCTATTCTGTTTTCCTGATTTATGACAATACTGCAATCCTCCTGTCCCTGACTTGTACAAGACAAATCCCCTGACAGACAATGCAAATCAAGTCCCTGATCTAAAACAGAAAGAGGTAAATCTCACCTTACCAGAGCCTCCATGATTGATCGTCTGGTTCGAGGTAAACCTGCCCTTCAGTCGCAAATCAGAACAGTGGCTGGCCTCTTTTGGATGACAATTCAGTCGGAGGTCTTTTCAAATAAGAAGAACCGATGTGGTTTCTTCCCCATATGGTTTCAGGCCACCTGGCCTGTCTGATCTGGTCAGAGTGGAGGTTTCCGGTCTGAAGGACCAATCTGTCAAAGGAAAAACTTCAAAGACCAATACACGTAAGGTTCAGGTTAAGGCACTTTAATTCTTGCAGCAAGGAGACAAAAACATGCATGCAAAAATACAGAGTTTGTCTAACTAAAATCAGGAAGTGAAGCCATTCTTATACTATTCTTACAAGACATTGCCTACTGAAGCTGACGTAGTAAATCACAAGTTTACAATATTGTTTTTCACAGCAGATGTTGCTCATGATTTTTTGCTGACATGACATAACATTTCTAGACTCATGAGAAAACTTTTGAAAAATAACATGGCCTTGGAGACCAGCAGCTAGTTGCAATTATTTCTACAGTGCTGTGTTACATTTCAAGGTACTCTACTCATTCGAGCACAAAGCAATCACAGATTATACTTCATATTCTTCAAGCGGTCTTTGTTCTACTTTATCTATCCTTCCTGCAGCTGTGTATGTTCTCATAACACAGACAGGGCTAATTGTCTAGGTTTAATAACATTATAGAAAGCAATATTGTTCATTATTTTCCTAACTTAGCAGAAAATCATCTGCTTCTCAGTTCATTTCCTAAGATATAAACAAGATTTTAGCTGCACTGACAAAATACAAGGTCAGAAAGCATTTGCCATTAGTAGGGATTTGTTCAGCATAAAGCAGAATAAATGTATTAACCCTTTTGGGCTTCTAAAAAAGCACTAATGCACACATATTAATACATATTTTTCTAACAGTGAGCAATGCTGAACTGTTGAAACTTGGAAGTATGCATTTGTTTAACAATTACTTTCTAGTTACTAATGAAGTCTTGTACATAAAGTCTAAAATATCTTATCTAATGCTTGTAACATGTTTTTTGTATAAACTGTGAAGATTCCTGAACTGTTTAAAATTTGTAGTATTTAACTGTATAACAACTAGTACCTGTATGTTAGTAGTCTAGTAATCTCTTAGAGCTTATCTCCCTGTGACTCTACTGAAAATGGGCATAAATCCATTTAGACTATCCCGGTCAACAAATGTAAAATAAAATAAATAAATAAATAAATTCTCAATTTAAGATGATATAAATAAGTTACAATTGACTTTTTTAAATATCCAAAATTGTCTGTACAGTCTAAGTGAATATAGACTGCTGAATACTTCTGTGCTTCTTTTTTTACTGTTGTAGTTTATCTTATTTGTGATATACTGCCAAGTATATAGCCTAATGTCCAGCCAGTGTACCAAAACCTTTACATTGTCAGAGTGGCGTACATCATCTTTATGCTCCCCACACAGGTGTAGGACATAAAGATCATGTATGCATCTTCAGCCCTCAGAACTTCTTTGTTGCCAGTCTGAATGCCAAGTTTGAACTTCTAAGACATCTTCACTGTGCTGGTTTTACTGAGCCATTTACAGGTAAGTGCCTCATCAGGGGTTCGTTCTCTTCCTTTTCTTTGTTTGTATTGATAGCTCATGTCATCCAGGGAAGGAAAACTTTGGTGTGGGAGGCAGATTCCCCATAAATATAGACATGACAAGTGCCTGTTCTGTTTGGGTGCTAAGCAGGATCATACTCGGTGTGCTATTTGTCAGGCCTTTGTTCCCAAAACTCTTTGCAGCCATCTGTCCTCTTTATAAATTTAGCTGGAGAATCAGTGACTTAAGCTTTTGACTTGGGGCGCCATGCCCGACTCTGCCAACCCCAAGGTTTAGCAACCTTTTAGGAAGAAGACTAAAAAGGCTCACTCTGAATTTGCTGTTGTAAAGCCTTTGTTGGATCTTTCTCTTGGTGAGAATGAATACCCTGAGGAATGTTTGGTGTCCACACCAGTTCTTTCTGCCATGACCCAGTTGAGGCTGGCATGGAACTTGCTTCTCACATGTCCTCTGAGGCTGTGCATATATTGACCTTGGACATTGAGGTGGAATGACAAGACAAAGATGCAAACCAAATAGTGATGTCAGGAACCTGAGGAAACAGAGACTCGTACACGGAAGGAATAAATCTTAAAAATCTTGAAACTTTAATCCACAAGTTGGAAAGCTTCCAGTCGAAAGCGCTCAACTTGTGGATTAAAGTTTCAAGATTTTTAAGATTTATTCCTTCCGTGTACGAGTCTCTGTTTCCTCAGGTTCCTGACATCACTATTGAGGTGGAATGACGACTGGTTATTTCCGAAGGGCCTAGGGAGATTCCCCAGATTTTAGTTCAGGAAGAGGTAACTGGTACTATTACAGAGTCAAGACATGGCTCTGAACCACCTAGATTAATCAAAGTTATTATCCCACTAAAAAGAAACAGAAGACTAACAAGTTCCATTAAGGATCCCTATAAGGAATGGCAGGACTTTACCCAGGGATTGTTTAATGCACTTATGGACTTGAATCCATCTGTTCCTGCTATTCCTTGGTCTTCCATTCCTTCCAAGAGACCTAGAGATTCGGATACCTTGGATGTGGAGTTAGATTCTGTGGATGAATCCTTAACCTATTCCTCACAGATTCCGTCTACCATAGAGTATTGATCAGAGGAAGAAGATAACTTATCCCATGGGTTCTCTTTGAGGAGTTATTCTTTGGGGATACTGTGGTCCGTATGATGGAGCACTTTAAGTGGGATTTTTCTAAGTATCAGAGACTCAGAAGACATGTTATGAGCTCCTGCATATGGAATCTCCTGTTCCTTTGGCTGTTCCTCCAGTGATTACTGCTCTACTAGAAGCCTTGACAGCTGCTTCTGTAGCTCCTGAATGCCAGCCACCAGCCCCAAAGAAGCCAGAGCACTTTTATAAGGTTCCTGCAGCTTTTAAATATCTCCACAAGTGTCCTGCTTTGGATCCTGCTATATCATCTGTTTCTTCTTCTGACCTTCTCCAAACTCCTTCCTTCAGACAATGACAGACTGGCTATGAAGACAGTGAGAATAAAAGTGTGTACCTCTGCTACCCTGGTCTTAGGGCCATTAATCATCAAACTCATATGACCAGGTATGTTGTGGCTGTCTTGTCCCAGCTTGGGAGGATTTTGTCAGACTTGCCTGACTCAGACAGTAAGAGTGCTGCCTGTTCTTTTCTGACCTCTGCTTCTCAAGTGGCTTGTCACTCTGTTAAATGCCATTATGATGCTACTGATGCATCATCTTGGGCTGCTGCTTCAGGCTCCTTCATGACGTGATGGTCCTAGTAACTCTTGTAGGCTTTACCTGGTGATATTAAGGCTAAACTTTTTGTATGTCCTCTGGGTAACCGGAATCTTTTTGGCACTGCTGCTGCAGAATTGTTTAAAACATTACAAGACAAAAGTAAGGTTATGCAGTACCTTAAACATGTTTTTGTTTCTCATATTTGGAAATTTCACAGAAACTATCCTTCCAAATCTGCTTTTATGTGAGGGCAGCCTTGCCAACCTACTTTGGGGTAAGAGGGTTCCAAGCGCATGCTTTCTGATAAGCTCACTCAGACTTTCATAGGCCAAAAGCTTGCCTTTTCCTGATAAATTTGCCTCCATCTGACATTCTCTCTCCCTTTTTTCTCAGTCAGGTTCCCTTATCACTCAGGCTTTCCCTGTCTGTACCAGTTTACAGATTACTAGGAACTCTTAGGCACTTTCTATTGTTCAACATGGTTATTTCATGACATGGGAGTCCCTTCCACCTTTCTCAGGCCTTTATCAGCTTTCTCCAGATCATCTTCTTTATTTTCCAGTTATCCTGCAAGATCTTTTGGGTCAAGGGACTATTCAGTCTGTCACAGATTCTCAGAAGGGAACAAGTTTTTATTCCTGGATGTTCTTGGTATGCAGGAAGGAAGGATCATGCAGAACCGTTATAGATTTTTCCTTCCTCAGCACCTTCCTAAAAGTATCTTCCTGCAGGATGCTGTCTCTTCCCCTTCTATTCCTACTCTTGCTTCCCCAGGCCTTTCTGGTCTCTCTCGATCTAAAGGACACCTGTTGTTATGCTCCCACTCATCTCTTTCCAGGAAGTTTTTATGTTTCTCTGTTTCTTTGGTCTATCTATAGCCCAAAGGGTGTTCACCAAATGTGTAGCTCCTGTGATAACCTTTTGCAGGATACAGGGTATTCAGATATTTCCAAATTTGGATGACATGCTTCTTCAGGCTTCCTCTCAATGCCAGCTGCTTCAGGATCTGGACTTTACTATGCTCCTTCTGCTAAGCTTAGGTGTCAAAAATCAAGAGGTTAGTTCTGACTTACCTCAACCATGTTTTCCTGGGTTGCAGAATTCAAACCATTCCAGTGTTGGCTTCTCTTTCACCTCCAGAGGTTCTGTGCCTGACTGCTTGCTTTCAGTCTATGCTTCCTGTCTCGGTTATACCTTACAAGGAATTTCTCAGAGCCCTGGGGTTTGTGGCAGCCACCATTCCCATGATGCCCTTTGCCAAGCTTCACACGAGAAAGTTCCAGTGGTATCTTCAGACTGATTCACTCTAATATTGCCACCCACTGGAATTTCCAGTCCCTGTCTTACCCTGTCTCTGGCTAGATATTCTTCGGTGGGCTTGAGAGATCGGTCTCAGTTCAGTTCTTCTTTATATTCTCCTTCTCCAGCTCAGGAGCTCTTCACAGATGTCTCCAGTTTGGGGTGGGGAGCCTCTTCCAGCAATCTAAAGGTTCAGGGTCTCTGGTCTCTCCATCAGATGTAAGACCCCCTATCAGCATTAAAGGGATGTGGGCCCTCATCCTTACTTTGCAGGCTTTTCACTCCCTTTGGGTACCAGGCCCTCTAAAGTATTTTTCAGATGGCACCGCAGTCACGTAGTACATCAACAAACAGTGGAGCACAAAGTCTTATCTTCTTTGCCGACTGGCTCTTCAGGCCTGGTACCTTGCTCTCTGCCATCATATCACTCTTTAGGTGGTATACATTTGCTCAGGGCACAGCCTCATGGCAGACTCTCTGAGCAGGTGCAGGACACAACCTCATGAATGGATGTTTCACAGGGAGGTGTTTCTGGACATTGTACATTGGTGGGGTACTCTTCAAGTGGATTTCTTTGCCTCTCTCTGACCAGACAACTTCCTCTGTTCTGTTCCTGAGCTCCACATCCTCTGTCTTGGAAGGTGAATGCCATGTCTCTCTTTCTCTTGGAAGGGGGTGTTCCTGTATGCCTTTCTACCTTTTTTCTTGCTTCCCAGGGTCCTGCACAAGATTATGAAGGATTCCTTTTTTACCAGAGACAGTACTGGCTCCCCCTTCTTTCACCTGTCCAGCGGCAATCATCACAAGTTGCCGCACCACATAGATCTTCTCACACAATACAAGGGTGTCTGTAATTTGCTGTCACTTGTCTATGCTTCAGCTGACAGTTTGGGTGATGGGGTTTTGATCCCCTTTAGAATTTTGTGAGGATATACTACAGGGGGGCCAGGAAACTCACTACCAGAAAATCCTATGCAGCTAAATGGAAGAGATTTTCTGTTTGGTGTCTCACACATATCCAGGATCCCCTTTCATTATGGATCCATTTGGGTCTTTCCTATTAGTGTGAATTGTTCAATGCTGGCTTAGCATACTCTTCTGTTAAAGCTCATTTGTTAACAATTTCTGCCTGTCTGTCTTTGATCCCTCTTTTGGCTTCTTGTTCTGAGGTCAAGCAATTTCTTAAAGATGTCCTTCAAATTAGGCCTCCAAGGTGGCCTATTCCTCCTCCTTGGGACTTTAATTTTGTCCTGGAAAAACTCGCTCAGGCCCCTTTTCTGCCTGCTTCCTCTTCCTGTCTGCAACACTGCACCTCAGAGACTGTTTTGTTAGTAGATCTTACTTCCATGATAGCTTCTGAACTACATGCTGTCATGGCACTTCTTCCCTTTTTGATTTTTCATAGGGACAGGGTGTCCATGTACTAATCCTTTTTTTGCCCTAGGTGGTTAATGGCTTGTCCCTGAATCAGTCTAGTCACCTTCAGACAATCTGAGCAGCTTTTTGTTTGTTTTCATATGTTCATAGGAGATTACTAGGCTAATGGCTTAAGGTTCCTTATAAGCCTAGCCAATATAACCCAATGTTATAGAATATATGGCCCCTAGGGCCAAAAGGATGGCATGGATTTGTGCCTGTGCATTGAATATCTTACAGATCGCCCCACAAATAAGGGACATAGGCACTTCCTGACAGGTGAATTTGCAATTCCCCACCTGTTGTTTCAAATTGCATTTGAAGAGGACCAGGGAAGAACTCTGCTTAATGTGAATATGAAGCCTGATTCAAAGAAGGGGAAATCTCTGAGACACTTATCTGTCTTTCCAGCATGTTTTGTTTGAGTTGCTGGCTATGTTTTAGGTCCCTAGATCAGGTGACCCTCATTTTCTGACTTGCATGTGTGTAGAAGCACCATCAGGGATTGATTTGTGGGTGCCTTGTAGGTCAGGCGTATGTCACCCCTTAATAGTTGGTAGTAGACAGAGTAAAGGGATAGGGCTTTTAGTCTGTCCACATAGTTCATGTTTACACTCTGTAGTTTCTTTGTGAGGAACCTCTGAAGTTGCTCCAGCTGCTGTTAAGTGCCTAGTCAAGTACATGCCAAATGGTGCACTGTACTCGATTATTGGTATAATGAGGGCTAAGTACAGGGGGACTATAATTTCCTTGGATCTGAATGCCATACCTTTACTTATAAGTTGTGCCAGGAAAGACTTGCTCACCACGGTGGACACATGGTGGTCAAAGTTCAGGCTACTATCTATTTTTGTACCCAGATCTTTCACCTGTTAGTCTACTCTTAGGGGTGTGCTATTGATGTTGCAATTTGCAGAGGTGTTTGACTTCCCAAAGGGTATGATGATGCATTTTTTTTTTACATTTAGTTTTAGGCCATGGTTTTGGCACCAATCATTTACCTGATCTAGACTCTCCTGAAGAATATTTACATCACTGGGGGATTCAATGATTGACCCCAGCTTACAGTCATCAGCAGACTTTGCCATTCAGAGGCCTTCTTCATTAGCCTTGACTTCAGAGAAGTATATTTTGGACATGAGTGGTCCCAGTACTGAGCCCCTGGCACACCACTAGTAAATGGCCTCTTGCTGGATCTGGAATCACCTACTTTAATCACATGTGTCCTGCCCGTGATCAAACTAGCTGTCTGTCTGGTGATATAGGAACATATGCCTAGTTTTATGAGTTTATTTATAACACCTGAGTGAGGAATTGTGTCATATGCCTTGGCCAGGTTGAGGTAGGTACTATTTTACTGTCATCCATGGGCTTGGTGGCTTTCTGAAAAAAAATCCACCAGATTCAGTAGACATGACCTGCCCTTGACAAAGGTGAGATGCGTCAGTGGTTGGAGGTTTCCTATTTCTTTATTTATCAGTTCTATGATTATTCTTTCCATGGCCTTACATACAAGACTAGTCAAACTTATGGCTCTGTAATTTTTCCAGGTCAGTAGATGGTCCCCCTTTATGCAGAGGGATCACTGTTGCTGTCCTCTAATCTATCGGGACAAAGCCAGTCCAGAGGGTGTGGTTAAATAGAGATCCTAATGGGTCTGATAAGTCCTGAGTTAAACTGTTTAAGAGGCAACCTGATATGTCATCACTTCTAGCACCAAGACATGGGGTTTGGCTGGCTCTAAACAAACCATCTCCTCCTGGATTTCTAAGGCCATTTCCTGTTGCTATTCTTATCATGGTAAGCAGTTTTATGCTCCAATTCAAGCTCATTCTACTAAGGCAGCTGCTTCTTCTGGAGCTTTTTTCAAGGCTTTGGATACAAGATCCATTCTAGAAGGTGCAACTTGGTCCTTTGTTCATACTTTTCCTAAACATTGTATGTTGGATGTTATTTCCAGGGCCAGGGCAGAGTTTGCCAGGGCCATCCTTCTTGGGTTTGTTGAGGGCTGTTCCTTGCCTTCCTCCTTCCATTCAAGCACAGTTAAATTTTGTAATCTCCCATATGAAAGGAATACTTGATAAGGAAAGACGTAATACAATTGTGTAAGATCTTACTGTAATGGCATATGCCCTACTTTTCACTGGTACAGCATTTGGTCCCTCTCTTCTCCTGCCCCTTTCTCTCTCTCTCTCTCTCTCTCTGTCTCTCTCTCTCTCTCTTTTTTTTTTGATTGGGAACAGTTTTCTGATGGACATGTCCCCATTTTTTCTAGGGTTGCTCTTCTTCTCCTGGGGTACTTCATTTCTGAGGGTTGACTGTGCATATATCATCTTTATGCCCAATGCCTGCATGGGGAGCATCTGGCAGACATACACTGCTCTGATGATGTAAAGGCTTTGGTATATTGGCCAGACATTAGGCTCTCCTCATCAGGATATCCCACATGTAAGGAATACAGGAACAGTGAAAAGTAGGACATATACTGTTATGGTAACATCTTAAACAACTGTAGTTTTAGTAGGCTACCTCAACAATAACATGCATAGATCACCCATGAGCAGATGAAACTATAAGGGACAGATAACATTTTAATTATGTTAATATATAAATTTTCTCATTCGTTGAGGGAGAGAAGGAAGCCAAAACTACTGGTATCCTATGATCCATGCGTCTATTATAAGTCATTGTAAATAAATAGGACCAATAATTTTGATTTAAAATTATCCATAGTGTAATGTAGCAATGCTGTTTTACCTTTCAGAAAAGTACTTTTATTACTCCACTTTCAATATTATTGCATTTTTATAACTGAAAAGTAGCTTCCTATAGCACAAATAACCAAAATCAAACCATCCAAAGCATACATATGCCTTCTTGATAAGAAAGATAATTAGTACCTTTTGTTAATGCCAGAACAGAAATCAGTCTCTGATTAAATCAATTATTTTTAAAGTATCCTTCCTGTTAGCATTACATCTGGTAACACTTTTTGATAAAGCCTAGTGTATCTCATTGTAATGTAGCTGTTGTATGATACTCAAAGTATTTAAGCATTTTAGTCTCTCTCTCTCTGTCTGTCTCTCATTCTTCCACCTCAGAGCTAGCAGACAGACGGCTTTCCTAACATAATTCCATACAGGCTAGACACAGTACTTTAGGTCCCCACTGTCTTCTTTAAACAGGCAATAAGAAAGTCCCTATTTTATGCTATAATTTCCAAATAAAAGGCTGTACCCAACATTTCAGGGAATTCTAAACTTCTGACTCAAAATTACAGCAAATCCAGATGCCTCTTTTACCACCAGGACTCTTAACTAGACTCTTTCTAATATACTTTTAACTCTTTAGGTTAATAGTATGATTTAATTAGAATTTATTATCTTCTCCATGTCTAAGGCTGTAAAAATAGGTCTCAGTATGATGTGAGAGTGTTATGATGTGAGAGTGTTACAAAAACCTTAAGGTTTTAGTTACTGGGAACCTTATAATGGGTTAATAGTTTTTCTGATGGGTTCATTGATTGATTGAATGTGTTAATCAATTAATTTATGATGTAACAGGATGTATATATACCTTTTGAGAATAGTTGGTTTTAAAATCTGATGAAGCGTGCCTGGTAGCATGTGAAAGCGCTCATTTCTACATTTGGAATAAACTCTGTGCATGTTCTACATTTGTTTTGTGGTGGTCTTCTCCTGCTGTGTTTGGATATTTGAAGTTTTATTTCTGGAAGCAGACCTTTGGACGGCAGCAGTACTTTTGTTCTTTATATACTTTTAACTCTGTTGTAGCATTGCAGAACACTCTTATATAAAACTAAAACTAACTTACTAAAAAAAAACAATAACAACAAAAAAAAAACTGAATATCTACAAAAAAGGTTTATCTTCATGTGTAAGCCAGTAAGCCAGTTATAGTTTTACAGCTTTTGTGATTCTGCTTGCCAAAGTTTAATAAGAATTAGATTGTGCATGTCACATGTGACTGTTTGTGACTAAGTTGATGTATTATAATCAGAAGCAGAACACACACATCTTCAGTAAACCTGATCTGCATCACTTTAAATACCAGAACGGATACATATCTGTGCAACTGCAAGCCCACGTCATGGTCGTAGTAGTCTTCTACAAAGTTTTTAATAATCTACAAGTAAATGGCACCGTCAACATAATGATCTCACCTAAGTAGTAATACCCATAAGTAGGCCAAAAAGTCCCAGAATGTACATTATCCTTTTGACTTTGTATTTCTTTTTATATTTAGTGTTATTCATACATTGGTACTAGTTCCTAAAACTGGTAACTGTTTTGACAGTCTTTGAGCTCAAGGGGTACATCTAGAAGCCTGAGGTTGTTTAACAAACCTTAAAATGAAATGTATGTTAGTAGCAACAGATTTCTTCCACAAAAATATTTGACAATTCCTTAATTTTGAAAACATTGGACAGTTTCTGCTTCCTTTGTGAATGTATATGTTAGGTTGTACTGAATTTTGGGGCTTTGCCAAAGCACTGTTAAAAAGTATTGCAGAAAACCATCAATAATTTAAAAGCATCCCCTAAAGCCATTTATCAGAAAATAATGTTTGCTAGCGTGATCAGAAAACAGATATGGAAACGGTGATCTCCAGTTCTATCCCTGTGATCGTGTAGGATGATATTATGACACCAACTGTTAAATCTAGTCAGAGTTACATTAATGCAAGTAAAATTGCTTGTCTATCATACTAATTCATACCCTTCCTTTTCTGACTAAAAGGTGAATTCCAAGTGTTAGGTTTGACATGGGTCTTGACATAGACTGTCCCTTTAACAATCTGCTGACATGACTAATATAGCAATAACCCACACCTGGGTGTGGGTAATGCTACATTTACCCACGGTTGGCGTGGTTTGGTCCCGAGGGCGAAGCCCGAGGGACCAAACAAAGCCAACCGTGGGTAAATTTAGCATTACCCACACCCAGGCGTGGGTTATTGCTATTATACCATGACATTATTTAAGAAAAGAAACTATTACTTTTCTTAAATAATGGCATAGTATAATGCCTGTTTACTGCCCTTCCGCAGATGTCTGGCATCCGCGGCAGTTCTGATGTACTGCACACCTGCGCAGTACATCAGAGCTGTGGGCAAAAGCAACGGAGAAAGCAAGATCTCCGTTGCTTTTTTTTTAGTGTTTCGCTATGTTAAATGAGTTTAACATAGCGAGACAGTTTTAAAATAAGCAACGGACATCACCGTTGCTTATTTTAAAACTGTCTCGCTATGTTAAACTCATTTAACATAGCGAAACACTAAAAGCAACGGAGATCTTGCTTTCTCCGTTGTTTTAAAACACTGCCTCGCTATGTTAAGTGGGTTTAACATGGCGAGACAGCTTTAAAATAAGCAACGGAGATCTCCGTTGCTTATTTTAAAGCTGTCTCGCTATGTTAAACCCATTTAACATAGCGAGACAGTGTTTTAAAAAAACGAGTTTACTAATGGAAAAAAGTCCGGGCGACCGGACCTTTTTCCATTAGTATAATTCGATTTGCAACGGGCACGCTGGCCAATCAGCGTGCACGTTTTGGGGGGATCATGGTAAAATATTCAGTATATCACTTCAGTTACTCAACCTATGAAGATAATAGACTGGCCTGTCTGCAGTCTGAAAGGTGTGGCATATAACAAAGCTATGGTTAACTTTGATTTTTTATTTACAGATATGAATGATCCGCCGATCCTGTTGTTCTGTTAATAAGGATTGCTGTTTTTTATTAATGACTGTAATGTAAGGCAGACTGGAGATTATTAATGAGAAGAGCTTGCTAATGAGGCTAATGGGCATATGCCATAGCATACAATAAGGTGTACTAGAATTTATAGTTAAACCATGAGAGCTACACACATTTGTTTACGGTTTTATATTGTGATGCCTTGATTTTCTTTTGTTAACTAAAATGGTATGCTTTCCAGAAATGTGCATTGTCTAGGGCTAGGGGAAGGTGTTATGCTTGTGAGAGAGCAAGGCTGCATTCTTGAGGCTGATTTACAATTCTGTAAATCCTGGCCTCACCCCTGGAGGCCAAATAGGACTTATTCTTTTATTTTCTCTGAACGGTAACTAGTATAAAATATCATAACTGAAGTTATTTTTTTTATTGATTGTCATGATGATGATTTGCTGTTTTTGATCCCTTGGTTAGTTGATGTCTTTTTTTTTTAATATACTTTTAAATAAGAACAGTGGCCTAACGAAGAGGATCCTGACTAGGTCATCAGGCATAACTTGCTTATTGTGTGTTTGACATTCGAGTGCCAAGAAATTCACCTCAAGAACAAAGCTTGAGCGGTGGTGAATCTTGGCATTCATGTCAAGAAGACATAATAAAGAGTTACTTATGATCACAGACCCAATCATAAATAATTCTTTGTTATATAAGGAGATTTATGTCAACTATGTACTACTAGTTACAGAAAAAAAAAATCACTTAGAGTTTTTCCTTTCACAGCCATGAAGCACTTAGGGAACACTATCAGAAAGACAGTGCAACACAGCCTTTTATGTTCCGTAATGAAGCAACTTAACACTCGCCTTACCATGCATCTCAGTTGTCCAGATTTTTGCCTTATCTGTTTGATCTGTTATTCATAAAATCATTGGTTTTCTGACAAATAACTGAGGGCTACAGTCACTAAATATTGACATACATTTAAGTTTTAGACTTCATATCTTTTAGAAAATGCAGGCTAACACAAATAGTGTTATTCTAGCAACTTTCTAAGTTTATATGAACAAGTCAAGGGCACATTACCAATTCAGACAGCAGGCAGAAACAAATCTGTTTTTATCCCACTGCTGCTGCTGTTTTCTGGTCAGTGCTAGCAGAACTGACTGCCTGCCACAAGACCCAGCCTTGATAAGTTAAGCAGAGGGTGCTTTACTTTTGTTAAGACTAGGTTTCTCGATATAGAAGAACTTGACGGATTTGCCCTTTTCTGGATATTGGAGCATAATGCACTACAAACTGTTCATTGCTGTTTTACCAATGTCAGTTGAGAAGCAGAAAGCATGTCATGACTTTCAGAAGCTCCTGCTTTAAGTATGATGGAGTAAAATATTAAAACATTTTTGTTGGCTTTACACTGGACTGTAAAACCCATTCTTACTGCAGGAATCAGTGATGCCAAATTACACCTGTTTGAAACACTGACTCAGTAGTACTGGAGTTTGTGAGATATGAAACCTTTGAATGGACAGTCTGCCAGCTGGGCCCTGCGTGAAAGGAAATCAGTAATAACTAGGAACTGATCACCAAGACTCTGCATCATCTTCACGTGGGACACCCATTCTTTTGAGTTGCCGCCAGCTCTTATAGTGACACCGTGAACAGCCACTGCAATTCATGGAGTTCATTAGGCAAATGGTGGAAACAGAAGATTGCCAGGTCTGTTTTCTGTATCACATAATCTGTGGTGGTGCAGCGGTAGCGTTGTTGCCTCACATCAAGAGGTTCTCCCGTTCGATTCTCAGCTAGTGTGCGGGGAGTGCCTTCTGTGTGGAGTCTGCATGTCCTCCCCGTGGTTGAGTGGTGTTCAAAAGACATGCGTAGAATGGGCGTGCCTTCGTTGAAGGTTGGGCATCGAGCTGGCAACTCGGCACCTTGAAAATCTACTGCCAATCATTAGCGGACTGGAGTTCGGCTGTGAGCCGAAAGACAACAACAGCAGCACGACATGCAATCACACCTATGGGCAATTTAGAAGTCTTCAGTCCGCATGACTTGTGTCTCCAGAATGTTGGAGGAATATAGAACTCCCAGAGAAACACAAGCAAACACATGGAGGACAAGTTGTAGGCTTTAAAATGAAGGCCTTCCAGCTGAGAACCAAACCAAACATAATGCTCCCCATTGTGTCATTGTGCTACCTCATGTGGCTCATAAGTCAGTCACAAGTACGTTATTCCTGTGTCTTGTGGTGTTCCGTCCAGTTTACATTTTAGTGTGTAATTTCAGCTGTTTGTCAGATTTTTTGGTGGAACATAACTCTGCTAATAATGTTACTATGTAGCACTATTTTACCCTACTATCTATCGGTAAATGCCATCCCATCCCATATAACAATACATTTGCTCTTAGAAGGTATTAATGGCAAGGACCACATTTCTTTGGATGTCACCTTAAAGTGAAGTGTTGAGCCCCTGTAGAACTCTGGAATAGGAGCTGAACTGAGAGAGCTTCAGAAGCTTGGTTTGGTTCCTTCATTTTGGGTGGTAGCTCTTTTGAGTGAAAGCTGAACTTAAAACCAATGAACTTGCTAAACTTGAACTAAAAATTGCTACACTCAGTGTATGTTCTCTGACAGGATAGAGCTTGGACGTGGATGGCGTGACATTATGGAGGAGGCTGGACATGTTATGTATTCTGGAGACAAGAGTTGGAAGGGCAGTGCAGGAAAGCCACTTGCCTTGGGATCCAGAGTCTACCACTCGGGAGGAGGGCAGACTAGAAATGGGGTGGGAATTGTGTTAAGGGAGAGGCTTCATAAGACAATAAGGGATGTCATCAGAATTAGTGATAGATTTGTGGCAACATATGCCCCACAGCAGGGTTGTGACAGTGAGGAAGAGAGTACATTCAGACATCAGCTGCAGGACTTTCTAGATAAAGCAGGGCAGCATGAATTGGTATTAATAATGGGTGACCTGAATGCACATATGGGACAGACAAAACAGGATATGAGGACTGTCTGGGTCCACATGGGTGGGGCAAGAGGAATAAAGAAGGAGAGGCCATTCTAGACTTCTGTCTGGCAAATGGCTTGATGGTCATGAACACCTGGTTCAGCAAGAGAAATAGTCACAAAATCACATGCAAAAGTATCCAATATGCAACTCAGGTGGACTTCCTAGTAAAGAAAGAGCACTGGGGTAGACTCAATGACTGCAAAGTCATTTACAGTGAAACATTCTGTCCACAGCATAAACCACTGGTTGCCACAGTCAGCCACAAGTAGTGGTTAGAGAAGGCTCTAAGGTCAACAGAGACTAGGCCGAAGGCCTGGAAGTTGACTAGAGAGAAAGCACAAGAGTTCAAGAAATTATTCAGTGTTCTAACATCTTGGGAAGAAGATGAAATAGGTGTAGTTGTGGAAGAATGGCAGCATCTCAAAACAGGATCTGCGATGACAGATATGCAGCCAAACCAGATATGGAAGCAAAGTGCATAAGGAAAGCTGTTGGTGGATTTCAGAAGTCCAGGAAATCATAAAAAGAAAGGAGGAGTGCAAGAAAAAGTTTGTGGTAGAAAAGAAGAACCTTGTTAGGAAAGAAAACTGGTTGGCTAATAAAGAAGCTAAGAGAGGAGTTGCAATAATAAAGAACAAGGTATCGGAGGCACTCTACCAGCGTCTGGAAAGTGACTCAGTAAATGGCACAGTAAATGGCACAAAAACATTATCAGGTAGCAAGGCAAAGACAGAAAGACAAAGAATATATTCAGAAGCCCTTCATAAGGGGTGCTAGCAACAACCTGCTCAGGAACCTACAGGACATCAAAGGCAGATGAAAGGAGTACTTATAACTGATTATGAATGAAGAAAACCCCTCAGAAGCTGTACTGCCCTAGACACAGCCTAAGAAGAAAGAAGAGGAGGAACCCACCATAGAAGAAGTAAGAGCAGCACTAAGGAAAATGAAGCCAGGAAAAGTAGCAGACTTAGATGAGGTCACAGCAGACATGATAAGGAGTTTGAGTGAGATGGGCAGAAATGACTCCTGAGGGTACTCATAGTAGTATGGGGAGAAAGGCATATCCAGGTGACTGGAGTATATACTAGTGTCAGTGTACATAAACAAAGGGGACATTCACAACTGCGGACAGTGCAGAGGTATCCGACTCCTGTCACACTGCATGAATGTCCTGGAGAGGGTTTGATAAATGGTTATGCAGAGTAGTAGAAAGTAAGATTGGAGATGAGCAGTTTGGATTCACGTCAGGGTGCAGGACAACTGACCCAATGTTTGCAGTGAGGCAGTTGGTCAAGGAGAAGCTAGAAATGAGAAAAGAGTCCAACCAGGCTTTCCTAGACTTGATGAAGGCATATGACAAGGTCCCAAGAAAGCTGATTTGGGTAGTCTTCCGATGGCTTGAAGTCCCAGAAACACTGGTATAATTAGTACAGGCTATGTACAAAGACCAAATGAGTCAAGTACAAACAGTGTTTGGACTCAGAGGGGTTCCCACTGGAAGTAAGTATGCATCAGGCTTTATCTTTGAGCCCACTGCTATTCATACTGACAGTGGACTACACTGGCAAATAGGTTGGACAGAACAAGTCAACAACATTGTTGTATGCAGATGATGTGGCATTGCAGGCAGACTGATCAAAAAATTTAGGAAAGGATAGAGGAATGGAATGCAAAACCGACGGCTAATGCGAAGAAACTGAGTACAGGTAACACAGTTGAAATGGAAGCAAATGGGGAAAATCAGAAGAAGTTGAACACTGACATAGAAGAGAAAACAGTGGAACAGGTTAACAGCTACAAAAAAAGGAAGTTGATGATGAAGATGATGATGCAGAGCATCGAAGAGCCATCTTTTAGCAGAACAAAGGGATTTGTGAGAAAATGTGTTGCCATGGAAGTTTGTGTCATTTACTGAGTAACATACAGCAATGCATGCAAGACTTTTGGATGTCTAATACTCTATTTCTTCTTGCCATCTGAGTCAGAATCAAGCTTGGTTATCAACCGATTTTCCAAAAATCGCAAAGCACATACTGAAGACACTAATATGTATACCTTTTCTTTAGGAAGGGATGCACTGTCTTCAATACTAAACAATTTTATAGAAGATAGCTGGTTAATTCTATACAGCAAACGTGTGCAGGCTAATATCAGACTCAGAGATACATGTTCATTGCTGCCAGAACATTAAGATCTGCTTATGTGCAAAGTAAAGTAGATGGTACAGTTTCCTGTCTTATTTCAGCCTTGAATCATTTGAGTATTTCCAAAATAGGTTTCTGGGAATTGAACTGGGAATATGTTTTTTTTTGTTTGTTAACCAGATGGGCAATGTGTTCTCAAGAGACTGTGCTCCTGGTTGTGACCTGGAATTACATAACTATGTGCTAGGATGGATTTATAATTTAATATAAAGACTGAGTATATTAGTTTGTAGTGGTATGACATGCCCTAAATACAGAAGCTACAAATAAGATGCATCGTGCACTTCAATGGTAAACTCCAACGTTATAAATATAGAGTTCTTAATCAAGACACTGTTTATGCACAACTATTTGTTTTTTGTCATTGTGTATTTGCAAATGATCTTGGGTAGCACATGAAGTTAAAATAGTATGAAGCTTTTTATAACATATCGAAGGAGAAGTAAAAACATACAGTAGTCAAGGTTCACTAACAGGATGGTCTTCCTTTTAAGAAAAAAAAAAATACTTCAGGCTTACTAACTGAATACAGTTCTGCCAACCATCGATCTATGAGGAGGAGGCAGTCCTTCAGTCTCTGATTATGACATTGATTTTCCCACCATATCCATGCCTATGGTTGCATTTTGGGGGAAATATATATATACATATATACATATATATATATATATATATATATATATATATATATATATATGTGTGCATTTAAGGGCCTTTTGTATTGAACACCCACAGTATTCTGAAATAGTGTCAATGTTCAGTTAACTATGAAATGAATGGCAGAAAGAACTGTTTGTAGTACAGTTCATTTACTTATAAATGGCAAAACGTGTCAGCTGACCAATGTACAACTCTCTTAATGAACTGCACTTATGAGAGCTCAACAACTGAGTTTCTGTCAACTCAATTGGCTGTTTTCTTTTTGTGGGTGGTGACTCTGAATCTTGTCTCCTGCTTGGCAACAGTATTTCCCATTATTCTGGCTTCTCCTTTGATGATTTCTTAACATTTCCTGCTACTTCACCTCATTCTGAGGAGAAACTAACTGTAAAAATGGGAATTGTTTGCATTGCCATATCACGTCAGTGGATACTTTTCCATCATTTTTGCTCCAGAACTGCATGTGGTTCACTGTAAGTCATTCTCTGTAGGAAAGACTTGAGTGCCAAGCTTCTTCGAGGGAGAGAGTGAGAATACGTGGCGGATTTGTGTTACCTGGCAACAACTGATTATATCAAGGCACTGGCATGCTCATGGCGTGATAGAGGTTATCCAGAAATAGGATGCAAATTATGATGTGAACCAGTTACAGAACAGTAGCAAACCAGGTAATGGTCCTATCAAAGAGACTACATGAGGTGTCTGAGTAGGAGGATGTGCTTCTTCCAAGAAGGATTCTCACTGATGTAAAGTAAAACACAGAGATGCTGAAGGAGTTAAGCAAATAGCTGCCTCTCTATATAGGTTCATAGGTTCATACTAGGCTATCTGCCCGAGGGCATTTATAAGCCTAGCCCATAGTTTTGTGGCTTACACCACCCCTTTAGTTTGGAGAAACTATACCCATTATTTTGCTGTGCCTCTGTCGAGCAGTGACACTGAGGTAACCCCTGGGGTGTATCTGCGATCTCCCATCCATTGGTCAAGATTCCTCTTGAACAAGGCCAGCGAGGTGCTCTGCCTCACATAAACCGGGATTTTGTTCCACAGCATAGGGAGTCTTTGGGTGATGAATCTATCCCTCCAGCACGTCCTATTAATAACCGTGTCGAGGTTTAAGTCTCCTGCCCTTGTGGCTCTGAGGGATCTAGATTTTTTGAGATGAAGCATGTTCATCAAATCTGGGTTTGACATGGCCTTGTATGTCAGGCATAGGTCACCTCTGAGCAAGCGGTAAGCAACTGAATATAACTGGAGTTCTTTCAGTCGGGCAGCATAAGACAGATTTTTGAGACCCTTTATCCTTTTGGTGAGGAACTTTTGTGGCCTCTCCAGCTGCTGCAAGTGTCGGGTCAGATACATTCCGAATGGGGCATTGTACTCGATCATTGGTCTGATGAGTGATGAGTATAGGGAGACTATGACTTCCCTTGATCTAGATGTGAATCCCTTCATGATAAGGTGGGCAATGTAGAAGGTCTTCCTAACTACTTTAGCAATATGAGTGTCGAATGAAAGGCTACTGTCAACCTGGGTTCCCAGGTCCCTAATAACTTCTTCTGTGTTCAGGGATTGCCACCTATATGGTAGCTAGGGGTAACCTTATTTTTCCCGAAGGGTATGACTATGCAATTCTTGGCATTTAACTTTAGGCCATGGCTCTGGCACCAGTTATCCGTTTCTGTGAGACCCTTCTGAAGGATATCTGTGTCGGATGTGTTTTCAACTACGGGCCCAGTTTGCAGTCATCTGCAAACTTTGTCAGCCATAACCCTCCTGTGTTTGCTTGTACTTCAGAAAAGTAGATGCCAAACAAGAGTGGGCCCAGGACTGAGCCCTGTGGGACACCACTTGTGACAGGCTTTGAGTCTGACATGGCGCCAGCAACTCTGACCCTGTGGGTTCTGTCACTCAGCCAGTTTGCAACCCATCTTGTAATGTATGGGTTTACATTTAAGTTGATGAGTTTTTCAATGATACCCGAGTGAGGTATTGTATCAAAAGCCTTCGCCAGGTCTAGGTAGGCTGTATGGACTGCCTTTCCCTCGACAATGGCCTTGGTGACTGTTTCGAAAAAGTCAACCAAGTTTAGAAGGCATGATCTGCCTTTGACAAAGCCAAACTGGGTTGGATCCAAAGTCTGCAAGTTCCCTATGTCTTTATTTATGAGATCCATTATGATCCTCTCCATGGCTTTGCAGATAAGGCTTGTCAAGCTAATGGGACGGTAATTTCCAGGGTCGGTGGAGGCACCGCCTTTGTGGAGTGGGACCACAGTCGCTGTGCGCCACTCCTTGGGTACGTATCCGGAGGTGAGACTAAGATTAAACAGCTGTCCTAACTGTGGGTTTAATTCCTCGTTGAGTTCATGGAGCACACAGCAGGAAACCAAGCTGCTAAAGACTGGAAATCAGCTGGAAGCTAAGGCTGTAGGAACAAGTGAGAGAAGAAGGTAACAGGCTGTGATGTTTGGGCATTGAGGGATACAACCTCATCAGATAATGTATTAGTTGATGTTTTAATTGCAGCTTTCATTAAGGCAGTTTAAGAGGTATGAACCCTTGGCCCTACCCCTGAGCAGGTATCTGATCACTAAATCAATTCCCTTTGCTGCTGTTTGTAACCTGAGCATTTTATTCACTCTTTTATTATACGGCCTGTAACTATTAAGACAGATTCTTGCCATATTAACTGCTACTCCACATACTGTACTCTGATTCTCACCCCCACCCCTGTCTCCCACTTTATTCCGTTTTTCCAGCTTGATCTCTTTTCTTGATGTTTACTGTAGATTGTTGGACATACTCTAGTTCCAACTTTTTTTTTTCCTTGCTAGGCTTCAGGATAGCTAAATGTCATCTTGTTTGATAAAGTGCAAATTGTACAGCCTTGTTTGTGCAACCTGTATATGGGAAATCTACTTAAAATATAACAAATTGTTTGTCACTGTTAGGTCAAATTATTTGTTTATATACATTGTGTATGTGTTCTATATGATACCCCTAAGACTCTCATAGTGGGTAGGATTTCCCTTTCCACTGGGAAGAATGTTTTTTTGGTTAATCAGTTCTATTACAGACTACTGCATTATTACAGTTTAGCTGTTCTTATTATCTCTGTGACTTTACAATTGGCGTTGTTTATGTAAAGTATTCTCAACCCAAAGTTTGTGATTCAGTTTGCCTGAAAACTGTCATTTCTTTGTTTTTTGCTCCCCCTCCTCTGTCCATCATTTTACTGGCCCATTGCCTGCTTGCACTGGGTCTACCAGCTACTGACCACCTCCCCCAGACTTAATCTTTAATGCTGGGGCTACCTATGGAACAAGGCATTCAGGGGCTTGGCATGTTTATGCACTCATCTTATTCATCTTGGGGTGGATAGCATGTATGGCCTACCTATTTCAACCCCCCTTCTCATTGCAGAGCCATGGTTTAGCCTTGGGGGTGGATGTGCAATGGAAATGTGTGACATTTTGCTCAGCCTCTGTAGCAGCTCAGCCATATATCCACTCTTAACCCCCCTCTTGTATGGATGCCCACCTTGTGATGTCTCCAGCCTCCACCAAGGATTGTCACTGCAGGCATCCATGGACCTGCACACCCTTCATTCCCTGATGTTCCATCAGTCACCTGAGCCAATCGATAATTGAACCCAGGTCAGCTGGGTCATAATCAGGGCTTTATCCCACTGTGCCACCAGAGTGGCTGAAAACTGTCATTTCTATATGTGACAACCCACATAAATGAATTAGGATGGTTCTACAGGACATAGATAAAAGCTGTGAGCTACTAATGAGTTTTCATCTTGTAGTCTTCAGTTTAATTACAGCAGCCTGAACTTCATAATGTACAACTCAAGAAGTCATTTAACCAGACTAGAACTCCCGACCTTCTGCTGAAATGAGATCTTTGTACCCAATGTGGGCAGGAAGTTGTACTTTGTTATTAGACAAATAAATAAATAGCATTGAAATATGTGTATTTCATCTAGCCACTTGAATTTTCTTGCACATGTACTACTGCTAATTGTACTGTCTAAATGCTGTAACCTTCTTACATTTTTATTACTTGTAATTGTAACAATGTACTGCCTAAATGCTGTAGCCTTCTTGCATTTTTATTACTTCTAATTGTAACAGTGTATTGTCTAAATTCTGTAACTTTGTTGCATTTTCATTACTTATTCTACCCCTATACTTACTGTTGTAACCTTGCTGGTAATGCAAGCCAAGCTATGTCCACAGCTGGTCATCTGATGACTGTTCTACCCCAACAAACATACATACATACATAAGCATACCTGCCTTCTCTCTTCACCGAGAGATCTTCACGTTTCACTTGTGTTTTGCTAAAACTTGTTTTGATGTCCTTTCCTGTCATTTGGGCTGAATTTTCACATATTTGTTCCCAAACAAGTTATGCAGCTGCCATTAAGTTAGCTGGCCATGTGCTAGCTAATGGAACATTCCAGTCACTTTGCATGATCCCATTCAGTTTCAGAAGATGTAACCGATGCACTGCAAATGCCATATACAAATCATTGTTTTTTGTGGTAAATGATGTTGAAGTGTGAGGCTTTTAACATTTTCCCTCTGTAGAAGAAGTAGTTAGACTAGAAATATGAGATGGATATTAACAACACTAAGGCATATCAGCGGGTTCCTTACAGCTGTCACTGTTTGACACTAAACAAGTCAGCTGAACCAAGGGCACTCCACATGGCTCATACTTGATTGTTTGAATATGATCAGGAGGCACGCATTATTCTTGAAGGCAGAGAGTACCTGAGGTCACAGCACTGCATCATGCTCTTTGTATTAAAAAGGATGAGCTTTCAAGGTAAAGCTAGAAAATGTATATAGTGAGCTTTAGAATACTGTTTAAAAGCTTTCTAAAATAATAGTATTACTAAAAGCGGTACTTAAAATGTCTGCTTCTTTAAATATGTCAGCTAGATGTAAACAAAATTTCAGATGCACCTTTTTATGTGTATTCTATGCAAAATACAATGGTGTTTATTAAAAATATATATATATATCAGTTCTGAATGGTCAGGATACATCCCTTGTATTTTGTGGATAAAACTTTATCCCCAGGATTCATCAACCACAATTTTCCATGCAGGAGCAGTGTAACTGCTCCTGCACGGAAAATGGCTGCCGAACAATCCAGGTACGTGCCGTTTTGACATGCACAAGCACCCATCCACTGTTACAGCACGGAAAGTCGTGCTGGATGCTAATTAACTAATTTGCTGGTGAAAACTATGCAAATGAGCTGGATTAGCGATCCAGCAAAGCGCCATGTCTCTGTGCTGGAACAGCGTAAGTTGTAGAAATGCATTCGGTTACTGACCAAATACATTTCTGCAAATTACACCATGGAAGCATGTCAGCGCTCCAGAATGCATTTATTAATCTGGTTATGCATGCCAATAGCCAAATATATGGCCATTGGCATGCAAAACCATGTCCAAAAAAAACCATTTAATTTTGTTGGCCGGACTTGGCCATTGTGGGCAGGGGAAGTGGTACGCTAGTGGGAGGGGGGAGAATATGTAGAAATGGTGGGGGTGACACCATTACAACAACTTTTTGCATTTTCCCATTATAGTCAGTGGCATGTAGAAAGTAAACATAGGCAGGGAACAGTGGTTGCTAAGGGGGAAGGCTTGTGAATAGAGCAGTAACTGTTGTTTAAGGTAGTGGGGTATGTTAATGAGGGGACTTGTACTGAATTACAAGTTTTTCAGGAAGATTTATAAGTGTCAGACTGTATCTAACCTTGTAGGTGCTCTAACACTCGTGTAGGCAGGAGGAGCAAGGGACATGAAAAGGGTGTGTGTCATGATTGCTGGAACCACATTGGAGCTCTGTTTGCTGGTTTCTGCTTAGCTAACCACAGCTAAGAGAGGGGTTGTGTCTGAGGCCGTTTACTCTTAGTCCATGAATGGAGGAGTGTGTTCACATGCAGGGGAGGGACATTTCTTGCTGTTTACACTACCGACAGGCTGAAAGAAGGATATAAGGAAAAGGCAAAGGAAGTAGCAGAACAAGGGAAATGTACTACAAATCAGCAATATGGGAGTCTGCAACCCACAATGAGCCAATGAAAGCACTCAATAATACAGGTGGCTGCATAGCTGAAAATGGGACAAGATTTAAATAAAAAATAAGGGTCAACAGCACAAAATAAAGGAGAAATGAATTAGAACTCACTACTATGGGAGTGTTGCAAGTCAGAATGGGCCATGCAGATATAATACAGCTGGCAGGTGGCTGTATAGCTGAAAATGGGAGGAGATGTAAGTAATTAATTACAAGAAGGGCACAGCAGAAGAAGGGCAGTCATGCAGAAATTACCACTAATGCCTGTAACACTCACAGTGGCCAAAACAAAGCCATGAGAAATATAGCTGGCAGCTGAAATGTTATCATAGTCCGCCAATCATACAGGCAGCGTCAGCAGCACAACAGTATAAATTATGGAAACCCCTTACAGTCTGTTTTTTCCCACAAAATCTGCACCAATGGTGTACACATGTAGGGAAATTTTAACTTGGAAAATGTTAGGGGCTGCCATTGCTGTGTTCCATCAGTATGTGCTACAGGCTGACGGCGGAGAGGAGGATAATGCTGACAACTGCCACAGACCAAGGAGGAGGAGAAGAGTGTTCAGACCTAGGGTAAAATACCAGAGGCGGCATGATCTGGAGATAGTAGAGCGCTACAGCGTGGACAGAGACATACTTCAGCAAATCACTGAGCTGTGCCGGCCTCAACTCAGAGCTAGAACCAACAGAGGGGAACCCATCCCAGTGGATACCAAGGTATGTGTAGCCTTAAGAATTCTAGCTACAGGTACTTTCCAAACACCTACTGGGGACATCATGGGAGCTTCACAGGCATCTGCATCCAGGGTACTCCACCAGTTCCTGGATGCCATGCTGACACATGCCGGTGAGCACATTTACTTCCCCAACACCTGTGAGGAGAAGACCAGAAATATGCATCTCTTCCACCATGTAGCAGAATACCCAGAGGTACTGGGTGCCATAAACTGCATGCTCATCCACCTCAAAGCACCACCCGAGGAACAGGGTAGGGTCTACATAAACCACAAGGGATTCCCCTCCAGCTGCCAGGTTGTGTGCATTGTTCTAATTGTAAACATATCAGCACGTCCAAAGTTTTTTCCAGTAGAAATTGCTCCCAGGTATTTGACATAAGCTTTTTTGCTAACTGTAGTAATGATTGGGTTGTTTACCTGGCTACATGCAACTGTGGAGCATTCTATGTAGGGCAGACATCTTGTCCCATCAGATCACGTATTTCTGAACACATGAGTAATATTAAACATAAAAAACTGACAAATGCCTTATATAAACATCAGCTGATGCATTTGACTGCTGAATTTAGGTTCATTGTTATTGATGTAATATATGGAAATCGTATGAACAAAACTGGATGGCATAATATATTAAATAGTAAAGAGAAAAAGTGGATCATTAAGCTTGGGGGTTTATTTCCCCCTGGACTAAATGAATATTTATGAGTATTCAACCAATGGGTAATATCTTCATAGTATTTAAACAGCATGTATTTTTTGCATACACTGAGGAAGGCTGTGTTGTTGTTCCAGCCGAAACCGGTTTGTTTTTTTGCTGTATGTATTTGTGAATACATTTATTTCAGTCACTTTTGCTGGCTCTTTGTTTTTTGTATGCATTTCGTTTTGTGAGCCTTGCAATTACTCTCGCGCAGGGGGACTTTGTTCATTGATACATTGCCCAGGGCATTGTCATGAATGTGTGTGCTGGCAGCCCTGGAAGCTATCATGACTCCCACATCTGCAATTCGTCACAGTTGTACAAGGCATTTGCCAGTGGGGGCATCCTGTATGGCCATCTGGTGAGGGATGCTGGCTATGCACTGGAGCCGAGGATGATGACACCCATCAGAAATGCGCACACACCCACACAAGAATGCCATAATGAGGGACACGCAAAAAACAGGATCATTACAGAGTGTGTGTTGGGATGCTCAAGTCACAGTTCTGCTGCAATGACATATCTGGTGAGGCCTTGCAGTACTCTCCAGCCACATGTGCACACATGTTCATAGTATGTGCCATGCTACACAATATGATCCTGCATAAGCAGCTGCAGCAGGAACAGCATGGGGAAGGGCCATACAAACCCCCACCATTGCCAAGGTCCCCACAGGCACAGAGGGACTCACAGTAGGAGGCCCCTGAGCCTGCCCCCATAGGCAGATGGAGGTGTGCCCAGTTGGGTCAAGCCTTGGCAAAGAGGCAACATACAGCACACACACTGACACTGTACGGACCCCAGGGACTGACACCTCCCTCTGACTCGAACACACAGTAAAATGGATGACACACATCACATTATCTGTAACTTACCATGTATAGGCAGTGTACTGTGTGCATCCAACATAGGCAGCCCTCAAGCACCGTCCTCACAACTGCTGCAAGCACAAGGTAAGGCAGTCTTCTTAACAATAAAGGAATAGAATAGTATGTTCTGATAGCATATCTATGCTAATGCTGCATGCATGCAAGGGAATGGGGTGGCCCACTGGGATAGCAGCATACGACTGACAGCTATGTGGGACACCAGGAAATGTTAGGCCAAAACTGGCCTCCACACACTATGTAGTAGTACCCAAGGTGGCAAATCCCACAGCAGTATATGTGTGGGGGCAACTGCGCGGTCATAGGTCACAGGCATGGATGTCAGGGTGGGGATCCCATAACCACCCTTCACATCCACACAGCAAGTCAGCTGTAGAAAACCACAGAGAAATGTCTGGTAAAGGCACACAAATGGCAGCAATGTTGAATTAACCCCCTACAGACTCACAGAGTCATAGAACAGCAGGACTCGTAGTTGCAGTAAGGCTATGAAGGGTAAGATGTCTGAAACTCAAATGTATGCCAGTTCAGTCTGACCTGGGCTTTGTATTGATATGCCTTCAGTCCACAAGACAGGGCACTGTAGTATGGGAAATGGAACCAAAATGTAAAGCAAATATCAGCACAGTCTGTGCAAATGTGTACAGTTGACAGGTGTCCCCCCCCCATATACCCACACAAATGCAGTAACATATATGTTTGCATGGAAATAGCAGCATAGCACACATTGGCAGGGCTGTACTAATACACATGAAAACATGTTGCCTGTCCACAATATGCAGGGGTCAATGAGCTATGTGTATGTGTGGTTAATACCGTCTGGATCTGGCCAGCACGTTCTCCAGGCAGTCGACTTGTACTGCCCTAGGTGCAGTGCTGCCTTTGACAAGGGCATGTGCAGATAACTGCAGTGCCAACTGTTATGCATTTCAGTGACACCCACTTCTTTGACATACCTGGAAGTCACAGTACTATGTGGAATATACTAAACATATGAGTAACATCTTGAAGGATGTATAGCAAAGGTGCCAGGGCTTTTGTGAATATAAGTTCTTTGTGGTACTGTTGCCAGTGGTCATTCTCAATAATCCTTTTTCTTATGTTTGCTTTTACAAAGATTGGACATGCCTGCACACTAATGCACTCTGTACCTACACCCATAACTCCCAACCTCTGACAGCAAGATGTCTGTACAAGGGCAGAAATAAAAGTGGAACAAAGGCACAGTGAAAGGCATGTGTTGTAAATATTGCCCTATATACTGAGAGAGTTGGTAGGGTGAGGGGTTTGCAGTAGCGGAAATGGTGTGAAGGTTATGTATTCTGCAACAGGAATGTCTGTATTATCGTGTAACATCACACTTCAATCATATGTAACTAACTTGCCATAAAAACACATGTGTACGTAGGAAGGATGAAACCTCTAGCCAAACACTTGGACAATCTGCTCAAAAATATACAGGTCAGAGGTATGCACACACAAGTATATGACATCACAGGTTAGAAAAATATCCCACAAGCAAGAGATACCAAGCCAGTATATCACCAGGTTGCTGGTCTGTTTACACAGCTGTGTGCCATTACTTCACTGCCTGTAGCCACACCTCACAAATGGCCTTGTTGGGCAAGAATGTGCATAGCTGCCCTCATAATATTGGTCTATGCATCATACATCTAGTAGTCCTCTGGTAAAGCACTGTGATGATCTGAGGATGTCTGTCATTAGGTAATGATACAATACATTGCAGTTTCAGACTACGGATTTGTCAAACAATGTCTGCTAAACAAAACAAGTACCCTGACGAAATCCTGTGTACTCCTGAGAGGTATGGCTGTAGCACACAAAACCCTGGACTGAAGTACACCTCTCTCTGGAATGGAGTCCCACACTTAACTATAGAAGGTCACACTGGGCATGCTCCTACACTTAGGGAATCACAGGACATGTTGGAACCCACATCAGAATATATGACTGTATTGTGTATATCTGTCCATGCATACAGACAGCTATGTACACCTCAACATGTTGTTGTTCTTCTTATTATTTTCCCGGTTAGGGGTCGCCACAGCGGAACTCTGGTCCGCTAATGATTGGCAGTAGATTTTTTACGGGTGCCAAAGTGCCAGCTCGATGCCTAACCTTCGGCGAAGGCACGCCCATTCTACGCATGTCTTTCGAACGCCACTCGACCACGGGGAGGACATGCAGACTCCACACAGAAGGCGCTCCAGCCGAGAATCGAACAGGAGAACCTCTTGCTGTGAGGCAACAATGCTACCGCTGCACCACTGTGGCTTATATATATATATGTATGTGTGTGTGTGTGTGTGTGTGTGTGTGGGGGGACAGATAACATGTCAAGCATGCACACACACAGATGTGGGGAACTGAGAGGCAGACAGTGATACAGAGAGAGACACGGGGATACAGACAGAATGAGTCACACACATGGATACCTTTAATGGCATACAGAGATGTCCGGCTGTGGACAGTGGCATATCAGTTGTAAACAGTTGTACATGCTAGCATAAAAGGTGAGCCCCATTGTGTAATAGTACTGAGGTTGAGTTTGTAATATCACATCACCTGTGTGTGTGTGTGTGTGTGTGTGTGTGTGTGTGTGTGTGTGTGTGTGTGTGTGTGTGTCCATAGGTCCAAGTATTGGGGAGACTGTTCCCACTCAGTACACTTCACATTGCCCTATTTCACAAGTGCTGCTGCTGTCATTCACCTTAGAAGTACTGTTGGACAGCGATCACCCCTATAAGCTCTGTAGTGCATGTGATAGCGGCGTAACACTATAGTACAAATAACTAGATAGGGAGGGGTTCTACTCTCAATACTGGCATCTTTGTGTGTGTGTCTGTGTGTGTCTGTGGCAGTTGTGTATATGAGAATGAGGGGGTATGTGTTTGTTTTGTTGTAGGTGAAACAGTTTTAGGCCATTCCCACCCACAACACTTCCCAGTGGCCCAGTTTATCAGTCCTACTGATGTCATTCCCCTTTGTGTTACCTTTGGCCAGCTGTCAGCCCAGTAAGCTCTGTAGCGTGTGTGATAAGCGCATAACACTATAGTGCAAATCACTAGGTAGACAGGGGTTCTAATACCAAATCTGGCAAATGAGTATGTGTGTATATGTTTGTAAGATGTACTATTTTGACAAGTCTCACACCCACTGTCCGACTTTGCAAGCCTGCTGATGTCATTCCCCTTATTAGCACCTTTGGCCAGTTGTCAGGCCGGCAAGCTCTGTAGCATGTGCGATAACTGTGTAACACTATAGTACAAAGAACTAGATAGGCAGGGGTTCTCTTCTCAGATCTGGCAAATGCGTGTGGGGTATAAGTGTGCGTATATTTGTATGAAAGAGTATTTTGATAAGCTACCCAACCACTGGCCTACTTTATCAGTCATGCTGATGTCACCCCCTTATAGGTACATAGGCATACCTCTCAACTGTACAAATTTTTGCAGAATGTCCAGAAATTTGCCTCATATTGTTGGACTATTTTTGACAAAATTATGGTTTTCTGGCAAATTAATGGCAAATCAGTAAAGATTGAAGTTAGAAAATAATGGCAGACATTTGAGTGTCAGACTTAATAACCTGCAGACAATTCTTGCTGATGCAAAACCTGTTATTTTATAGACTTTTTAAGTTTGTAAGAGCAATATTTAGAAATTGTCCCTATTTCTGGGCCTTTTCCCACTTTTATTTATGGCTTTGTCCAGATGTCTTGCTCTAAGAGATTGAGAGCTATGTACATAAGTGTGTACTAGGTTGATGGCCCTGAAGCCATTACAAGCCTAGGCCATAGATGTGCCCTGCCATTGTGCCACCTGATGTTAATTACCAGAGCCTTCAGCAAGTAGAGCCCCTGTAGTGATCCCTGGGGTGAACTATCTATTACCCATCCACTCATCAAGATCTCTCTGCAACAGGGTCATCTAGGTGCTTTGCTTGACATTTATGGGAAGTCTATTCCAGGGCATTTGCAGTTTCTGGGTGATGAACCTGTCACCCCAGCATGTTGTGTTGATTGTGGTAATGAGGTCATTGTCCCTGCAGTGTGTGGTGCAGAGAGATTGGAATGTGTTTAGATGTAGCAGTTGTAAAAGAGCTGGGTCAGACAAGGATTTTCAAGTCAAGCAGAGATTGCCTCTAAGTAGGTGACAGGAGTCAGAGAATAGCTGGTGTCTTTTGGGTCTGTCAGTGTAGGACAGGTGTTGCATGCCTAGGATCCTCATTGTCAGGTACTTCTGTTCCCTCTCTAGCTGTTGCAGGTGTCTACTGAGGTACATGCCAAATGGGCAATTATACATGATGAGTGGTCTAATGAGGGAAGAGTACACAGAGATAATGACCTCTTTCTTCCTGGATGCAAAATCCTTGGTAATGAGATGTGCCACATAGAAGGATTTCCTGACCACAATGGCAATGTGGGGGTGAAAGGACAGGTTGCTGTCAATCTGTGCCCCCAGTTCTCTAATAACGCCTACAGTGTTCAGTGGGGTCCCATCAATGTGGTATGTAGTAGGAACTGAGATTTTACCAAAGGGGCTGATAATGCATTCTGTGGTGTTAAACTACAGACCATGGTGTCCACATCAGTCAGTGGTCTTAGCGAGGCCTTTCTGTAGGATATCTGCATGACTTGTGGAGTTAATGATGGCTCTCAGATTGCAGTTGTCTGTGAACTTGGTCAGCCAGAGTTCCTTTGTGTTGGCCTGGAGTCCTGAGAACTAGATGCTGAACAGGAGAGTACCTAGGACTGATCCCTGTGGGACTCACTCATGACTGACTGTCAGTCTGACTTGGAACATGCCACTTTCACACTGTGTGTTCTATCTGTGAGCCCATTTGCAACCCCCATAGAGATATAGGGGTTGATCCCCTACTTTGGTGGATTTAACCATAATTCCTGACTGAGGAATGGTATCAAGAGCCTTGGGCAGATTGATGTAGGCTGTATGCAGTGCCTTACTGTGATACACAGCCCTGGTGACTGACTCAAAGAAGCAAAACAGGTTGAGCAGGCATGATCTCCCTTTCACAAAGCCAAACTTTGTGGGGTCCAGTGTTAGGAGATTACCTATATGTTTGTCGATCAGGTCTCTGATGATGCACTCCATAGCTGTACATATCACACACGTAAGGCTAATGGACTGATAATTCCCAGGGTCTGTAGTTCCCACACCTTTATGGAGAGGGATGACTGTAGTAGTGTGCCATTTGGAAAGGACAAATCCTGAGATGAGGCTGTGACTGAACAGAGCACACAGATGTGTTGCCAGGTTTCTCTGTAGTTCATGTAGAACACAGCCTGGGATTATTTGGGGTCCCATGGAAGCTGTATTTTTACCTGTGGACAATGCAGGTGTAACCTGGGAGGAGTACTCCTGGGTGCTTGGCACTCCTCTGCCATTCTGACTGTTCCTCTAGGGGGGAGACAGGGGTAAAGCTGGAACTGAATGTGTTGGCAAGAATGTTGGCAATATCTGTTTTCACAGTATAGGAGATAGCATTGTGCAATACCTCAGAGCACATCTGGGTATTGGTGTAGAGGTTCTTGATATGATTGTCAATGGGTTTGTGATTGTTGGTGTCTGCTGCAGTTCTGCCATTATAGGCAGCTTTAGATGATTCCATGAGGGATCTCAAGTTGGTGAGGCTAATAAGGGTGTTACCACTCTTGGGACTCCACCTTTTTCTGCAACAGTTTCATCATTCTGTTGTACAGGTTATTAATGGCAGGGGACCACCTGACTGGCCTCCAGTGTTTGGAGGTGCGTATCAGGGTTCTGTTGGGTATGGCTAGTTCCATGCATTGATGTACTTGTCTGTACAGTGCAATTGTGTATGAGTTGGCAGTCATGCAGGCATTTTCCATTAGCATAGTTGCTGTGAAGTTAGCCACCTCTATTCTTATGAGTCCAAACTCAGCTGTGAAGAAGCTGTCCAAGGTGTTTACCTTTGCAGGAGTTGTGGGTGAGAACTGGAGTTTCATGGTTATTACTCTATGTTCAATCCAACCAGATAGCGATTGACTACTGTTGTCAAGCAGCACTCCCATATGTTAGTAATCAACACAGGTCAAGGATTCTGCTTCCTCTACTGGGTGTCAGTAAGGGCTGGTCCAGGGCATTGGTACTGATGTATACCAGGAAGTGTTGGCCCAGTGTATTGGTGTAGGAGTACCTTTCCCACTTGATGGAGGAGTAGTTGAACTCTCCTAGTATATGAGTGGTGGATTAGACCTTGATAGATTCCAGGGTGTTGAGGAATGTGGATTGAGAGTCTAGGGACATGGATGTGGACCTATAGCAGGTTATGACCTGGATTGCATTACTACCCAATGTCAGTTGTACCCGATGTATGTCAGATGCATTAGACTGGGATATGTGTGCATATCCATTATCAGTATGGAGACACCACCGCCTTTGCAGCTGTGGCCCATGTTTTGGGGCTAACAAGTGTGGAATGAGCTGTAGGCTTGTTGTGTAAAGGTGCTGTCTGCTGCCGTAAAACAGGTCTCCGTTACAGCACAAATGGCAGTGTTCACCATTTTGAGGAGTGCTGCGAGTGGCTGCATCTTGGGATGTAGATGTCTAGTGGTGAGCAGCATGAACCTCTGATTGCATATGTGTGTAGCTGTTAGGTAATGTGATTTGGACCACCACTGTAAAATCCACTATACGGGTGGCAAGACACTTAGCCAGTACCTGGAAACCCAGGGGTGACAGATACAGGCCATCTGTGGCAAGCTATTGCAGTCTGTCAATCTTGTCATCCCAAGCAGACAGATACTGGTTCCCATGAGAGTGACACCAGACACACAAGCCAATTGTTGAAGGCAATCATTTGTTTGTACTGCGGTATCATTCAAGGTGACAGTAGTATATTGCTCAGGGACACTGCTATACCTGCCTGGCCCACATAATCTGAGAGCTCCACCATATCTCATTTCATATAGACCATAGATGTGCATCTCAGGTCATCCACACACACACACACACACACACACACACACACACACACACACACACACACACACACACACATGGACAATGACAAAGTGATACTTGTAGTTGTGGAGTGACCTGAGTGGATATGTTATGTTCTGGATTCTGGCATCTGATAAAAAGCTGACTGTTACCTCATCCATGTTCAAACTAGTGAGTGGCACATCCGGGTGCCTCACAATTGAGCATCTGTGATGACTGTATCAGGCACGGTGTTTAGCATTTGGGACTTAGGTTGAGGGACACACTGTATAGATGAGATTTGTGTCCTGTGGTTTGTGCTGTGTTGTGATGGTCGACTGGGTGTCTGTCCTGGTGGTCTGCATTGTTTGGGTAAATGTCTATTGAGTGGCACTGTGAAGGTGGGTGTGTGTTTATTGTTTGTATGTTAGAGCTGTGATACTGTGTGTTCTGGAGGGGTATGTGTTCCATGTGGTGTGTTGCAGGTGTTGACCCTTCTCCTCTTGACCAGCTAGTGCAGTCTTCACTGGAGAATGCATATCTTCCAATATGGTGATATAGGGGTATCTCCCACAAGTCTGAGTGTTGGGAGTTTAGAGGAGAGGGTTGCCTGTGTACATGAGACAGTTTCAACAGTGCCTCTGAATGCCCAGTTGCACCAGGTTAATGGGAAAAAGCACAGAGAACTGCACTTTAATTATGCCAGGAGAGGTGATCATAACTTCTAAGTACTGAAGCTATTTCTGTGAGGAATGACTACTGCTTATGGCTCTCGAATGTGCTAGAATACTTGATAAATAAACCTCTTGAAGTGCAAAGCTATTAGGCTATTTGAAGTGCAGGAAAGAAACAACTAGCAAGATCTAAGGGAAAGACTGAATGCAGACTTTCTGGCACCTGCAACAGTTCACCTCAGCTGTGCACTTATCAGCACCTTTGGCCAGTTGTCAACCCAGTAAGCTCTGTTGTGCATGCGGTAACTGCGTAACACTATGGTACACAACTAGATAGGCATGAGTTCTAATCTCAATACTGTCATATGTGTGTGTGTGTGTGTGTGTGTGTGTGTGTGTGTGTGTGTGTGTGTGTGAGAGAGAGAGAGAGAGAGAGAATCATATACTGTATGGGTTATACCATTTTGATTTGTATACCAATCTGTAATTGTCCCTTCACACTACTTTACTAGGCCTGCTGATGTCATTCACCTTGTAAGTTACCTGGGTATAGGATAGCTCATGTAAGCTCAGTGGCACATCTGATTGTGTAACAGTGTAGTAGAAATAACTAGATAGGTAGGAGTTCTAATCTCAGTACTGGCAACTGTGTGTGTGTGTGTGTGTGTGTGTGTGTCTGTGTGTGTGTGTGTGTGTGTGTGTGTGTGTGTGTGTGTCATATACTGTATGGGTTATACCATTTTGATTTGTGTACCAGCCTGTAAATGTCCCATCACCCTTTTGGACCAATGCTCCAAAGGCAGTGGTGTTCCCATATTCATAAAGGATGTGCACACTGACAGACTGGTAGCCCAACATAACTCATCTGAGATATTCAGGTGCAGCTAACATTGGGTAAGGCAGCAATTCAGGTTGTAGCCTGCTCTAGGTTCTCAACCATGTCCCAAGACTCACATTCCACATTCCTAAGCACCCTGGAGTATGTTATGGTCCAAACTAACACTCTCATATTGGGCGACTTGAACTATCCCTCCATTAACTGGGAAAGCTACACATGTACCAATACACTTGCCCAGCGTTACCTGGAATTCATTAATTCTAATGCCCTGGACCAGCTCATTCTTAACCATAATAGAGGTAGCAATATCCTTGGCCTGGTCATTACTAACATGGGTGACAGTTGCTCTACACTAATAGTCAACTCGTCCATGGTTAAAACCAACCACAAAATAATCACCTTGGAAATCCCCCCCCCCGCAAAGGAAACCATCATGAAAAACTTTTCCAAAGCTAACTTTGGCCTACTAAAAACAGAGGTGGCTAACATCACGGCACCCATGCAAATGGAGAATAGTTGCATGACCACCAAATCATACACCAATGCACTGTACAAATACGTACACAAATGCATGGATCTCGCTTTACCCAATAAAACCAAGATGCTCTCCTCCACAAAAAAGGAAGCCAATCTGATGGTCTCCTGCCATAAACAAACTGTATAACAGAAGGAGGAAACCAATGCAGAATAAGGTGTAGCCCCAAGACTGGAAAACCCCCCTTATCAGCCTCAACAGAAAGTTGAGATCCCTCATCAAATCCTCTAAAGCTAGTTATGAAAACAGAATTGCAGCAAATAAAAACAACCACAAGACCTTTTATAGTTCTGTAAAGAATCTCTACGGCAATACCCAGATGTGCTCTGAGCTAATGCACAATAGTACCTCATATAAGGAGCCAACAGATATTGCCAGTATACTGGCCAACAGATTCAGTGCCAACTTTAGCCCTCTCTCCCCCAAAGGACCAATCACAATACCAGTAGATTGCCAGGCACCCAGTATTACTGCTGCACAGGGCCAAGAATACAGCCTGTATGGAACCTGACAATATCCCTGGCTGTGCTGTACATGAACTACAGAGTGAATTGGCACCTCATCTGTATTCCCTTTTCCATCACAGCCTCATCTCAGGCTTTGTCCCTAACAAATGGCACACTGCTATGGTCATACCTCTCCACAAAGGAGGAGAGACTACAGACCCTCGAAACTGTCACCCCATTAGCCTGAGGAGTCTAATATGCAAAGCTATGTAATGCATCATCATGGACCTAAGAAACAAGGATATAGGGAATCTTCAAACTCTGGATCCCACACAGTTTGCTTTTGTGAAAGGTAGATCATGCCTGCTCAACGTGGTCGTCTTTGAGGCAGTCACCAGAGCTGTGGATGAAGGCAAGTTGGTTCATACAGCCTACCTTGATCTGGCTAAGGCATTTGATACCATTCCCCATTCAGGAATAATAGACAAACTCACTAAGCTAGGCATCAACCCCTTTATCACTAGGTGGGTTGCAAACTGACTCACAGATAGAACCCACAGTATGAAAGTAGCTGACACCAACTCAGACTGTCAACCAGTCTAGAGTGGAGTATCATAGGGTTTGGTCATGTGTTCTCTCCTGTTTGGTATCTACTTCTTTGAAGTTCAGGCTAACACAAAGGGACTCTGGCTGACAAAGTTTGCAGACAGTTGCAAGTTGGGAACTATAATTAACTCCACAAGTGATGTTGACATCCTGCAGAAAAGCCTCACTAAGATCAACGACTGGTCCCAGAACCATGGCCTTAAGCTCAATGCCAAAAATTATGTTGACATCCCCTTCGGGAAAAACCCGGTTCCCATGAATTACCACAGCGATGGTAGTCCACTGAACACAGAAGGTGTCATAACAGATTTGGGAACACAGATTGACAGCAATCTCTCTTTTGGCCACCACATTGCCACTGTGGTTAGAAAGCCCTTCTATGTGGCACATTTCATTACTAAGGGTTTTGCGTCCAGGAAGAAAGAGGTCATTGTCCCCCTCTACTCTTCCCTCATTAGGCAAATCATTGAGTACAGTGCCCCATTTGGCATATACCTCACTAGATACCTGCAACAACTGGAGAGGCCGCAAAAGTACCTCACAAAGAGGACCCTAGGCCTTAAACACTTGTCCTGCATAGACAGACACAAAAAACTCTTAACTATTCTGTGTCTCATATTGCCTACTTAGAGGCAATCTCTTCCTGACTTACAAAGCCACATCTAACCCAGCTCTGTTAGAAATGTTACATAAAAAGGAATCCCAATCCCTCCGCACCACATGCTTCAGAGACCTCAACCTCATTACCACAATCAACAGAACATGCTGGAGGGACAGCTTCATAACCCAGAGACTGCCCATGCTATGGAATAGGCTTCTCATACATGTCAAGCAGAGCACCTCACTGGCCCCCTCCGAGAGAAATCTTGAGTGAAAGGGAAATAGAGAATTCACCCCTGGGATCACTCCAGTGGCTCTACTCGACAGAGGCACTGGGAACTGTGGTTGGGTGGCACTGTGCCAGGGTAATCCTATGGGCTAAGCTTGTAAAGGCTCCAGGGCCATTAGCCTAGTACACACCTAAGAACCTATGAACCCTTCTTTACTAAGCCTGCTGATGTCATTCACCATAAAAGTACCTTGGGAGTAGAAGATCATATAAGCTCTGTGGCACATCTGATAAGTGTGTAACACTGTAGTAAAAATAACTAGATAGTTAGGGGTCTAATCTCGGTATTGGCAACTGTTTGTGCATGTGAGAATCTTATACTGTATGGGTTATCCCATTTTGATTTGTGTACCACCCTGTAAATGTCCCATCACCCTACTTTACTAGGCCTGCTGATATCATTCACCTTAGAAGTACCTTGAGACTAGGGGAAATCATGTAAGTTCTGTGCTGCATATGACAAGTGTGTAACACTATAGTTAACATAACTAGATAGCTAGGGGTTCGAATCTCATACTGGCATGTGTGTGTGTTTGTGTGTGTATGAGTCTCTTTGGGCAATGCCCATATTCTATTTGGCTGATAGCATATTGATTGGTGTACCATCCATGCCGGTTTACCACCTTCTGATGGCATTACTTTATATAGCGTGGTAATGGTATCTGCCTCACATGCAGCATGTTAAACCATTGTGCAGGTAATTCCAGTCCTCTGTACATATGTCTATGGAATATCCAAATGTTTAGGTTCATAGGTGTGTACTAGGCTAATGGCCCTGGAGCCTTTACATGCCTAGCCAGAGGATTACCCTGGCATTGTGCCACCTGACATTATTTCCCAGTGCCTCTGTGGAGTAGAGCCACTGGAGTGATCCTCGGGGTGAATTCTCTATTTCCTATCCATTCGTCAAGATTTCTCTTGAAGAGGACCAGTGAGGTGCTCTGTTTGACATGTATGAGACGTCTAGTCTATAGCATGGGCAATCTCTGGGTTATGAACCTATCCCTCTGGCATGTTCTGTTGATTGTGGTAATGAGGTTGAGGTCTCTGGAGTGTGTGGTGTGGAGGGATTGGGATATCTGTGTATGTAGCATTTCTAACAGAGCTGGATCAGACATGGCTTTGTAAATCAAGCAGAGATCGCCTCTAAGTAGGTGATATGAGACAGAGAATAGTTGGAGTGTGTTGAGTCTGTCCATGTAGGACAACTGTTCAAGGCCTAGTATCATCTTTGTGAGGTACATTTGTGGCCTCTCCAGTTGTAGCAGGTGTCCATTGAGGTACATGCCAAATGGGACATTGTACTCGATGATTGGCCTAATGAGGGAAGATTAGAGGGAGACAATGACTTTTTGGGCTGATTTCTATCCCTTTCAACTTTCCAGCTTAAAAACGCATGTGTTTATTCATTTTTCGCATTGTGGGGCTATGGTTAAACTATTCCAGGTGCCAGAAAGTCTGCTCTTCAAATTTTCCCTTAGAACTAGCTGGTTTCTCAGTAGTAGCACTAAAATCTGAACCCCTGTGACTAACACTTGCTCTAGAACCTGCTGGAAAGCACTAGGAAGCCTGAAACTGATACAAGCACTCAGCTCTCCTTCTCAATAAGGAGAAATTAATAGTAGGCACTAAACAGCCTATAATTGCAAAGTACCTTGCAAAGGTAAGGGAAACAGCTCTTGTACTTTACAAAAAAAGCACCTAAACAGGCATGTCTAAGGGTCAGTTTCCGGTGATTTCTCCTGTCCACCTGATGAATCTGGGCATACTGGGGCAATGCGACAACTGCCTCATGTACACAGACAACCCTTTCCTCCTATCATCCAACACTACAACATGCGAGAGATGCACTTACATAGCCAAACATAAAACAAAGCCATCTCCAGCCAAGATTGCGCTAGACAGTCAAGAGGAGAAGGTTAACACATGCACTACACCTCAAGCAACACATAGCCCTTCAAAACCCACACCATCAACACCCACACATAGCAACACTAAACCCACATATGCGGAGGTCCTTAACATTAACCTGCCCAAGCAACAAGGACTTCCGAAGCTGAAACACAAACAAACACCAGTGACAACCAAAGTGACACATAGCTCACAACACCAGTGTGCCACCCAACAGCAGCCCCTAAGGCAAGACAGTGTGCCCAACACTTTAGTCATAGGTGACTCTATAGTCAGGCACACTGATGTCCCACTCACCAGGCTGAACAAGGAGAAAATTACAGTCAGCTGCCTGTCAGGTGCCAGGATCCGCCACATAATGCATGCACTCAAGTCACTCTACAAGTGCAAATACGACTCTGTCATTGTCCATGTTGGAGTGAATGACTTGAGACGTACCTCCCTGGACTACATGAAAAGAGACATGGAAGAGCTCTCAGATCATGTGGCCCAGGCAGGTATGACCCTAGCCCTGAGTAGCATCCTGCCTTCGCCCAGAATGATACCACAGTATAAGGGCAAAATGATTGACTTCAACAGTTGATTAAACTTCTGGTGTCATTCAAAGGGGATCCAGTATCTGTCTACCTGGGAAAACATGATCGACAAACCACGATGCTTTGCCAGATATGGTCTGTACCTCTCACCCCTGGGATTCAGGTTACTGGCTAAAGCTCTTGCCACCCCTATAGTGCCTTTTTAGGCAAGGTTCAAAGGACAAAACCACCACCCTAACAGATACAAGCATGCAAAATCTGAAGGTAACGCTACTCAATGCTAGAAGTCTAAACCTCAAAATGCACTCTCTAAAGGCACTCCTAAAAATGGAGAACATCAAAATCTGTGCAGTAATTGAGACCTGGTTCAAGGCTCCAGAGAGCACCCCTGCAATACCAGGCTACAACACTTACACTTTTCTGCCACCAAACCAAGACTGAAATACTAAAGGTGGAGGAGTGTCCATATTCACCAAGGATATTCACACCTCCAGGCTAGTTGCCCAGCACAGTGCATCGGAAATTCTCTAGGTGCAACTAGCACTCTAGGTAAGACTGCAATCCAAATTGTAGCTTGCTACAAATCCCACACCATGCCCCAAGATTCTCCCTACACCTTTCTAAACATACTGGCAAATATTAAGATACAACCAAACACCCTAATACTGAGTGATTTCAACTACCCTGCCATTAACTGGGAAAAATACTCGGTACCAACACCTTTTCCCAACGGTTCTTGGAATTCATAAATTCCAATGCCCTGGATAAACTAATCCATTGTCCCACCAGGGGCTCCAGTATCCTAGACCTGGTCATTACCAACATGGGATATAGGTGCTCCACACCAGTGGTCACCCCCTCATTGGTCAGACCTGACCATAAGCAAATCACTCTTGACATCCACATCCCACCCCCATCCCCCAGTAAGGAAACCTCCATAAAAAACTTCTCCAAAGCCAACTTCATGCTACTCAAGTCAGAAGTGACAAACTTCATGACACCCATGCAGATAGGATCTGAAAGTTCGATTGCTGAATCCTACACTAAGGCACTGTACGAGCACATCCACATGTGCATGAATCGTGCCATCCCACATAGAACCAAGATGCTCTCTTTCAAAAAAGGATGCCAATCTGGTGGTCCCCTGCCATAAACAAACTATACAACAGAAGGAAGAAACTATTGCAGAAAAGAGGAAAATCCCAGGATGCAAAAAACTCCCTTACCAGCCTCAGTAAGAAGCTGAGACCCCTCATAAAATCCTCAAAAGCTAGTTATGAAAATAAAATTGCCAAAGATTCCAAAGACAACCACAAGGCATTATATAGTTATGTCAAGAATTGAAATGGCAATGCTCAGATCTGCTCTGAGCTACAACAGAATGGCATTAAATATACTGATTCCCAAGGATATTGCCACTATCCTAGCAGGTCGGCTTAGTGCCAACTTCACCCCCCCCACCCCCTAAAAGGGCCCATCTCAATGCCAAATGATTGCCAAATTTCGGTAATCACGGCCACAAAGGTAGAAACCGCATTCTCCAAAGCTAAGAATATGGCATCCATGGGACCAGATGAATCCCGGGCTGTGTACTACATGAACTACAAAATGAACTGGCACCTCACCTAAGTGTCATGTTTAATCATAGCCTCAGCTCAGGTTTCGTGCCCACTGAGTGGCACACAGCTACAGTTATCCGACTCCACAAGGTGGGATCCACCTTGGATCCCAGGAACTAACATCCCATCAGTCTGACGAGCCTGATCTGCAAGGGCATGGAATGCATTTTCATGGAATTTATAAACAAAGACATTGGCAACCTTCAAACACTGGACCCTTCCCATTTTGAGTTCGTGAAGGGCCGTTCTTGTCTCCTGAACCTGATTAACTTCTTCAAATCAGACTCCAAAGCTGTGGACGAGGGTAAGGTGGTCCACACAGCCTATCTGGACCTCGCCAAGTCCTTCGACACCATCCCCCATTCTGGAATCATAGATAAACTTACTAAGCTAGGCATAAATCCCTATGTCACTCGATGGGTTGCCAACTGGCTTACTGACAGAACCCAGACTGTAAAAGTAGCTGACTCCAAATCTAGCTCCAGACAAGTGGAGTACCTCAGGGTTCAGTCCTGGGACTGCTCTTGTTTGGCATCTGCTTCTCTGAAGTACAGGCCAACAGTAAGGGACTCTGGCTAACAATGTTCGCAGATGACTGCAAACTGGGAACCATTATTGAATCCCCAAATGATGTGGATATTTTACAAAAGGGCCTTACAGAAACAGATGCTTGGTGCCAGAGCCATGGGCTCAAACTTAATGCCAAGAAATGTATAGTTATCTCCTTTGGGAAAAAACATATACCCATGAATTACCACATAGGTGGCAGTACAGTAAACACCGAAAGTGTGATGAAAGACTTAGGGACACAGGTGGACAGTGGTCTCACCTTTGATAACCACATCGCCACAACAGTCAAGAAATCCTTCTATATGGTACACCTCATTACTAAGGGCTTTTCATGCAGGAAAAAGGAGGTCATTGTCCCACTGTACTCATCCCTCATTAGACCCATTATAGAGTATAATGCCCCATTTGGTATGTACCTCACAAGACATCTGCAACAGCTGGAAAGGCCGCAGAAATACTTCACTAAAAGAATCTCAGGCCTAAAACAGATGCCATATGCTGACTGTCTAAAAAAAACTCCAGCTCTACTCTGTGGCATATCGCCTACTCAAAGGTGATCTCTGCTTAACATTCAAGGCCATGTCAAACCCTCAGCTGTTGGACATGCTCCACTTTAAGAAATCCCAATCCCTCAGAGCCACACGCTCCAGGGATCTAAACCTAGTCATCACACTGAACAAAAACAAAACATGCTGGAGGGATAGGTTCCTGACCCAGAGGCTCCCCATACTCTGGAATAGACTGTCCACACATGTCAAGCAGAGCGCCTCCTTTGCCCTCTTCAAAAGGAACCTTGATGATTGGATGGGAGATAGGAAATTCACCCCGGGGATCATGTCAGTCGCCCTGCTAGACAGGGGTCCAGGGAAGTAAATTTTGTGGGAAGAAATATCCAGGGAATTGTTATGGCTAGGCTTGTATAGGCCCTAGGGCCGATAGCCTAGTACCAACCTATGAACCTACTTCCTGGATGTAAAACCATTAGTAATCAGATGTGTCACATAGAAGGACTGTCTGACCACAGTGACACTGTGGTGGTCAAATGAGAGGTTGCTGTCAACCTGTGTTTACATATCTCTTATAATGCCTTCTGTGTTCAGTGGACTACCATCGAAATGGTAATTTATGGGAACTGAGCTTTAACCAAATGCTGGCACATATTTGGCCATTGAGCTTAAGGCCATGCTTCTGACTGCATATGTTGGTCTCAGTGAGGCCTTTCTGTTGATCTCAACATCACTTAGGTAGTTAATAATAGCTCCCAACATGCAATTGTCTGTGAACTTTGTCAATCAGAGTAAATTCGTAATGGCCTGGACTTCAGAGAAGTAGATACCAAACAGGAGAGGACCTATGACCGAACACTGTGGGACCCCGCTTGCAACTGGTCGGCAGTCTGAGTTGGCATCAGCTACTTTCACACCGTGGGTTCTATCTGTAAGCCAGTCTGCAACCCACCTAGTGATATAGGGGTTGATGCCTACCTTAGTGGGTTTTCTATGATTCCAGAGTGGGGAATGGTATCAAAGGCCGTGGCCAGATCAAGGTAAGTTGTATGACCACCTTGACATCATCCACAGCTCTGGTGACTGACGCAAAGAAGTTGAGCAGGCATTATCTACCCTCCACAAAACTAAACTGTGTGGGATCCAGAGTTTGGAGATTCCCTATGTCCTTGTTTAGTTGGCCCATGATGATGAGTTCCATAGCTTTGCATATCAGACTCGTCAGGCTAATGGGGTGATAGTTCCCAGGTTCTGTAGTTGCTCCTCCTTTGTGGAGAGAGATGATTGTAGCAGTGTGCCATTTGGTAAGGAAAAAGCCTGAGGTGAGGCTGTGATGCAACAGGGCACACAGGCGTGGTGCCAGGTCACTCTGTAGTTCATATGGAACACACCCAGGGATATTATCAGTTCCCATAGAAAATGTATTCCTGGCCTTGGACAGTGCTATTTTAACCTGTGCAGCAGTAATACTGGGTGTCTGGCAGTCTACTGATATTGTGATTGGTCCTTTGGGGGTGGTAAGTTTGGCACTGAATCTGTCAGACAGTATATTGGCAATATCTGTTGGCTCGGTATAGGAGCTGCCATTGTGCAGTAGCTCAGAGCACATCTGGGTATTGGCGTGGAGATTATTTACATAACTGTACAAGGCCTTGTGTTTGTCTTTACTAACTGCTGCAATTCTTTTTTTATAGCTAGCTTTAGAGGATTTGATGAGTGATCTCAACCTTTTGTTGAGGCCAATAAGGGAGTTGCTCCAGTCTTGGGACTTCACCTTATTCCACATCAGTTTATTTGTTCTGGTGTTGAGTTTGTGTATGGCAGGGGACCACCAGATTGGTTTCCTGTTTTGGAGGACAGTGTCTTGTTTCTATTGGGTATGGCGAGATCTGTGCATATGTGTATGTGTTTGTACAGTGCATTGGTGTATGATTTGGTGGTCATGCAGCTTTTCTCCATTTGCATGGGTGCCATGAACATAGCCACCTCTGTTTTAAGGAGCCCAAGATTAGCTTTGGAGAAGTTTGTCATGGTGGTTACTTTTGCAGTGGGGGTGGGAGGGATATGGATTCCCAAGGTGATTAGTTTGTGGTTGGATCTAACCTGAGAGGATTTGACTATTGGTGTAGAGCAACAGTTGCCCATGTTAGTAATGACCAGGTCAAGGATGTTGCCAACTGTAGTCACGGTACAAATGAGCTGGTCCAGGGCATTGTAATTAATGAAGTTCAGGAAACATTGGCCAAGTGTATTGGGACATAAGTATTTTCCCAGTTACTGGAGGGGTAGTTGTAGTCACCCAGTATGAGAGTGATAGGTTGGACCCTGATATTCTCCTGGGTGCTTAGGAATGAGGAGTGTGAGTCTTGGGACATGGTCGGGGACCTATAGCAGGCTATGACCTGAATTGCTGTATTACCCAATGTTAGCTGCACCTGCAGTATCTGATGCATTATGTTGGGCTACCAATGTGGAGGTGTACGCATCCTTTATGAGTATGGAAACACCACTGTCTTAGGAGCTTTGGTCCAAGTTCTTGGGCCGAAAGGTGTGGAATGAGGTATAGCCTGGTAGTTCAGGGTTGCTTTTTGCTGTTTTGAACCAGATCTCTGTTACAGCACTAATGTAGATGTTTGCCATTTTAAGGAGTGCTTCGAGTGAGTGCATTTTGAGAGTTACACCTCTAGTATTGAGCAGCATGACTCTCAGATTGCAGTTGTTTGTAACAGTAATGGCAGTAATTTGGTCTTTGGCACATAACCTAAACAAGGCACTATAGGTGTGGCAAGAGCCTTGGCCAGTATCCAGAAGACCAGAGGTGACAGATGCAGGCCATCTCTGGCAAAGCATCAGGGTCTGTCAATCCCAGGCAGACAGACACTGGACCCCCTTGGAATGACACCAGAAACATAGCCAGTTGTTGAAATCAATCGTTTTCTGCTTGTACTGTGGTATCATTCTGGGTGATGGTAGGATGCTGCTCAGGGCTAGGGTCATACCTGGCTGAGCTACATAATCCTAGAGCACCTCCATGTCTCTCTTCATGTAGTCCAGGGAGGAACATGTCAGGTCATTCACACTCACATGTATAATAACAGAGTCAAACTTGTATCTGTTGTTGAGGGATCTGAGTGCGTGCATCATGTGATGGATCCTGGCACCTGACAGGCAGCTGACTGTTGCTTTCTCCCTATTCAACCTAGTGAGTGGGAAATCAGTGTGCCTCAGTATTGAGCCACTAGTGTGTTGTGCATGCTGTTTTGCCTTAGGAGCTTTGGTTGAGTGGCACACTGTTTAGGAGAGTTTTGTGCATCATGATTGGTGTCATGTTGTGGTGGTTGACTGCATTTCTCCCTTGGAGGCCTCTGCTGTTTGGGTAAATTTGTAATGAGAACCTCCGGGAAGGTGGGTGCGTGGTGTGTGTTGTTATGTGCAGGAAGTGCTGGTGTGTGTTTTGGAGGGCTGTGTGTTCCATGTGGTGTGGTGCAAGTGTTGACCTACTCCTCTTGACTATCTATTCTGTTCTTGGCTGGATAGTGTGTGGCTTCCAGTTTGCATATATAAGTGCATCTCTCGCAAGTCTGAGTGTTGGGAGGTAAGAGGAGAGGGTTGTCAGTGTACATGAGGCAGTTGCTATATTGCCTCAGGATTCCCAATTCATCAGGTTAATAGGAGAAAGCACAGGTAAATTACCTTTACACGTGCCTGGAGGGGTGGGCATTACTAATAAGTACTTGAGCTGTTTCCTTGTAGAACGTTTAGTGCTGGTAGCACTTTTGTGTGCTCCAATAATTGCTACAAGAAGTCTGGTAAAGTGCTAAAGTAATAAACTAGTAAAAGTGCAGGAGAGGAGAGAACTAGCAGATGTAAGGGAACAATTGAAGAGCAGACCTTTTGGCATGGCTTACAAATAGGCCCGGTTACAGCAAAGCTGTATGTGGACTAGACTAGTTAAAGGAAAGGCAGGAAACAAGCATAGACCTTTTATTTTATTCTAGTATTTAGGCAAACTATATGTGGTCTGTGTCCCTTAAAATGCCCATGTATGTAATATTGTTTCCTAATTGTCCACAGTGAGGTTAGTGACACACATGTCAGCATCATGCATCATACCTGCCTGAAATATCATGCTGATAGCTCTGCTACACTATCACTTGTCCAGGCTTGTAGGAGCAATACATGACTCCACATCCTGTGTGTGGTGGGTCATCTGACCATCCATGTTGGCATTCAGAACATTACACATTGTAAGAGGTAGTGTTTTATGTCCCATGCTTATAATCTATGTGGGGCATGTATTGTAATGTATATGTAGTAGTACAGTACATAACAGTGGAAATGTAGGTTTACTAATCTGTGTATTGTCAACTGTGTTGATGTTACTGTGTGCACATGATGTGTATCAGTCCTTACTGTGTGTATGCCAAGGATATATCAATTTTATCTCACTTTTCCACCTAGTGGAGTCAGGGATACATACCACAGGTCTGTCATACACAGTATCATGCATGCCCTCATCAATTGCACCAGGGTTGAGTGTATGTTAAAGACATGGCTGGGCCAATATGTGTTGACAGGTGAATGTGTTGCAGTTAATGTAATGGCTATGCTTGTGAGGGATCTGCTGACAGTACTGTAGTAACTTGTTCTGTATGTATGAGCCTGGGGTAGTACACAACACTCAAATGACATGTCTGAGGGCTACCTGTCTTTGACAAGGGGTATGTGTGCAAGGTGACACTGTCTGACAGCAGTGTCCATCACACACTGTGACATGCATACATGTACATGTACATATGAAGCTGTACCTTGTCTATGACATGGTCAGTGCATCCCCAGTCTGACATACTCCCTCTTGGGAAGGTCTGCAGGGCCAGGGCCTGCAGACACACAGACACCTGGGACACAAACATAATACAGCATGTCAGACTGCATTCAGTCAGTGGTATTAACAGCAATAATGTATCCTGGCTAATAAGGTACATACACCTGTATGTGTACCCATAAGAAATACAGGAAGACAGCACCTTACATAGGATTACATACCTACTCTGTACTATATTCACCATGTGCATCAGACCCATATTAGCATGTCCCTTTGGTATGGATGACAGGGATGTGGCACACAGGTATCATCATGTGCACAGGGTGTTGTGTGGGTTTGCCAGAGGCCTAGAAGGGCCATACACTTGACATCTTGTGTGTGTGTTTGGAGGGGGGTATCCAACAGATGGGCTGTGCAGAGGTGCTGTGTGTGTCTGGAGATGACCTGCCTGTAATACAGATATGTGTGTGTATGTGTGTATGCACACAGTCATGCCATGTGGCAGCTCTACACAGGGGTATGTTGGACAGCTGTGGACCGTACATGGCAGGGTGTCCAGGTCAGTGTCTCCGGACACAGACACTGGAACTGGTCCTGCCAGGGGTATGGCACCACCAGGCCCAAGGCTAGATGCAGTACTCCTTCCTGATGGTGACAGCTCTCCAGTGGATCTGTGCCCCTGACAGGACTGGACAGGACCATGTGGCCATGGCCTGGTCTGGTGTGATGTGGATGGCAACCCCCCCTGGTCTGGTGTGATGTGGATGGCAACCCCCCTTTGGTACTGCTGGTGTCACTACCACTAAGGGAGTGGGAAGATGCATGGCCCCACACACCCTCAGCTGTTGTTGATGATGACCTACATCTACGCGGACGATGCCCACCTCCCACCCCATGCTCTAGCACAGACATGCCACGGTCCGGGATTGCAAAGGTATCACCCCAGCATCTATTAATGACATCAGTATTTTGACATGTGGACCCAGCAATGTCATGTATGTCACCACATACATCGGGGAGAGTTGCATCCACCACCCTGAGTATTTGTGTGTTGTGGAATTCACTATGTGCCTGTGCATCCATGACAGCCTGGAGCATGCATCTGGTGACTCCTTCTTTGGCACTTGCAACAGTAGCCCAATGCGCAGCATTCCTCCTGAAAGCACCCCTGTCCATCCACCTGTGTGGGACCTTGCCTGCACTCTGGCTTTGGCCAGTGCCTACACTCACACCTGCCATAGTCACCACTCTAGCCTGTTCAATGCCACCACCTGCTAACTGTCCATCATCTGTGGCCACTGGTGTGACAGGGTATGTGTGGGCTTTGTCATTGTGTGCAGCGATGGTGTTCACAAGAGTGGGATACCAACTAGTGGCACAGATTCAGCCCCTGACAACCCCACCTGTACCTCACTATTTCTATCATCATTGTCAGTGTCTGCAGAGCTAATGACATCATTTTCCAAAAGGGGGGAACCCAAAACCCATCGCCACATGTGAGGGGAAGACAACATATGTACATTAATACCTGTACTTTGATGTTGGCTGGTACACACACACACACACACACACACACACACACACACACACACACACACACACACACACACACACACACACACACTTACAGGTGAGGTAGCACAAATCTGTTACACAGACCACACATTACCCACATGGTGACATGCATGACACATGGCCTTCAACATCATGCATTGCAGCCAGTTTTACTACATGTAACTGACAATATAGAGCTCTGGGATATGTGATTAGTGTTAGTATGTAGTGGCCATTCCCCAGCACAGACTGCACCCATGTACACATTATTGCTGTTTACCTGTATAGCACAGTGGCAAGTACTACAGCACATACCTCACAGCTGTACATATCCTCACAGGATGTGTAGAAGTCTGGCGCATATGTATGCTCTATTTCTCATAGTCCCTGTGTTTCTCTTATACGTAAGTGGGATGATATGAGGAGTGACTTCACTGGCTAATGACATACACGTTAGTGTCAGACCTCCAAACCAGCAGTGAATGTATGGTCGCACAATTCCCGTTACACCATCAACCTTCTAAGCTTACAATGGATATGATAAGTGTACACAACCCCATTAACATGCCATGTTCTTGTAATATACAAGATGAGACCGCAGTAATGCATCCAAATATGTTACCCACCTTTCATGTGACATATGACCTGTTCAATCCAGTTGATAAACAAATGTTTTACATGTAAAATATAATGACTGCAATATGTAAATTATGGTGATTGCATAAGTGTGCACACCCTTACAATGATGCATTGTTGAAACATCTTGTAAGTGGCTTACAGCATTCACTCTTCATGTGAAAGTGTCTGTCAGCATGGCACATCCTGACTTGGCATTATTTGGCCACTCTTTCATGCAAAGGTCACCCAACTCTGTTAGATTGCAAGGGCAGGTCATATGCACAGCCCTCGTCAGGTCACACATGTTTTTTTTCTATCAGATGTAGGTCTAGGCTCTGGCTGGGCCAATCTATAACCATGTGTGTGTTCTGGTGGAGCCATTCTTAGGTAGCTTTGAATGTATGCTTCAGTTCTTTGTCATGTTGAAGGCTGACACACCTCCCCATCCTCAGTGTTCTTGCAGATGCCTGATGGAGTTTGGGCAGACATGAGTGTTATTTGGAAATGTTCAAAATTCCCACCACCATGACTACAGGCTGTGTTCTGGCTTTGGAATGGCCTCCCCACAGCAGGCCACTGCCACCAATGTGATTCACCATGGGGATGTTGGTCTTCAGGTTATGAGAGGTGCTGCTTGTCACCACACATACCTTTTGGTATTGTGGCATTGAGGTCAATCCATAGTCTCATTACACCATAACACATTTCCACACCTGCCTTTGGGAGACGTGATGTGCTGTATTGCAATTTGTATCCACCCCTGGATATTTTTTATGTGGGGAAATACTTCCATCTTCTGACCCTACCCCATTGTCCAGATGTATGCAAAATACGGGAGAGTGTTCTCACAGGTAGTACACAACACCAGTACTAGCAAAAGATTCCTGCAATTCCCTCGGTGTTGCTGTATGTCCCCTGGCAACCTCCCTGACCAGGACTTGACATGTGTTGTCATCATTTTTGGAGGGACGTCAAGTTCTTTTCAACAGCACTGTTGTCCCATATTCAATCTACCTTTTGAAAATTGTCTCCACTGTGCTCCATGGTGTATGTGATACCCTTCAAATATGAGATCCCTTTGGTGCTTTGTAAGCTGTCTGCAAGCCATGGCTGTTGCTGTTGAAGGCAACTGAGCACATGCCATGATTATCCCACTTGGACAGCAGACTGTCATTTGGTGTTACTTAGAGTGCTTTTACTCGATGACAGGTGTGTACCCAAGCAGACTGTATGCTGTCAGTAAATCACAAGCTGCTGCAATAACATATTATTTGAAAGGTGTGCACACATATGCATCCAGCATATTGTCAGGTTTGTATACTCCATATTTGGTGGCCAACAGATTGGTTAGTTTTACAGGTGAATTGTTCATGTCATAAGTCACACTACAGTTTGGGAAAGGTGTGGACTGACATATTGTGGTCTCAATTTGTATATATATCACAAGCACATGGCATCTTAACAGGGGTCTGTTTATATCCAATATATGACAGTAATGTTTCACACAATTCCCTACCTTAGGCCATTTGTCCACCCATTTTATTGGTCTCTGTCCAAAAGTCTTGCACTGACAAGGCATGAGGTATACTACAGGGCTGTTACATTCTCATCAGATGGACCCCTGTGGTGACCACCCCAACACAAGTGAATATGCCCATAAAGCAATATGGCTATGAGTGACAGTTGTGTGCATGGTCTTCACATGCATGGGGTATTGGCAAACCACAGCAGAACAATTACCTATTCACCGGCTGCAGGCTACTGTCCCACATGCAGACCGGAGGGACCTAGGTAGTTGGGGGAGGGAAGTATTGTCAACAGACCCACATGTGGCATTGGTACAGGATGGATGCAGCTTGTCTGCACATTTACAGTACAACCCCCTAGTACTACACAATTTTCTGTCCTTCACCATAGATGTGCATGTCTGTGCATTAGAAAACCCCAACCACAAGTGCAATTTGACCTGACATATGCACATAGATACTCTACAATTACAAGTATGTCTGCTACACTAGTCTAGTAATCTACACTGGGGCCTAACCTGCACACTCCTCGTCCATTGTCTGTGTTCCACCCACCTCCAGTATGTGGGGGGGGTTTGTACTCTGATGTTGTACTGGGATGGGTGCCCCAAGGTACCCAAAGCCCCCCAGTGCATGTCAGTGGGGCTGCAAGACCAGGCCCACACCTGTGGCTGTGCGGTCCATGGCCACTGCAGCAGCTCTTTGCCGGGCATGGTCTGTGAGGTCACTTTCACAATGTCAGACCTGCTCATTTGTACATCCGTTCAGGCCGACATCATTTACCCTGTGGACAGCATCATTCCACAGGCCGGTCCTCTCTTGCAGATGTTGCTGGCTCCAGCCAAACATTACGGCATGGTTCTGTAGTATGGCTTCTATGTATTTGTCTCAGCTGCTGAGAAAGTTGACCTTTGCTGATGCGACATTGCACCTGGAAGACATAAAAAGGGAGACACATCACAGGACCTCATACATTTGGCAACAGTATGTATAGACCCTGCACAGCTACATTGAATAGCAGTAGCCACAACTCACACCTGCACCATACCCCTGTACTATATCAGCTTACATTGCACTGCTGTCCTGAAGTGTCATATTTTCCCCAATGAGGGCTAGTTAATTTCCTACTCCTGTACTCCTCATTCAAGTCTGTGTTGAGGGAGGACATTGGCCGTCTTCCATGTGGATGGTGTGTGGATGGTGCCAAGGCTTGGTGTGACTACATTGTGTAATGGAGCTGGGAGCACATGCCTGAGTTCATGTAGGATGCAGACAGGCAAGTTATCAGGTCCCATGTATACTAACGTTTGTTGCCTTTCAGTAGGCAGTCTGTACCTGCTCACTGGTGATGATGGGAGGGGTGTGGGTGCTGTACATATCCAGCTATAGTGCTGCTGAGCCAGGGGGTAATGTTTACCCTAAACCTATCTGCAGCAGGTTGCTATAGCTATGTTGTGTGTGTATGTGGTCTTATTAGCCACCATTACAGGGTGGGTTTGTTTGTTGCCTCAGAGATTGCAGACATATGTGAAGATACACTTGTGATGGGCCTTGGTGGATGTGTCCAATATGTACTCATAGTTAGCCTTACAGTACTCCACCTGTGACCTTATATGCTTGATCAGAGAAAGGCTGACTTGATGCCAAGTAGGTGCATGCTCCTGATTTGCCCTGTACGCCCAATATAGGGACCACATCTGTGCTTTGTGTATTGCTGCTGTCCACCACAGGCTTTCAGCCTACATTTTGGGGGGGTTGATGTTGTCCTGTTAGGTATTGCTGAGGCCATAAAGCAATGTAGGTGCCCAAATAGTATTGTGTTGTGGGCCTGGACACAGATGCTAGTTCCAACATATGGCATGCCCTTCATGTGGGCCTTGCCCATTTCCCTTGTCTGTGCAGGGGACATTACGGAGGTGTGGGGGCTACAGCTTCACAGACAGTAGGTGGAAATACTTCACAGGACATTACATGTGGAGACAGCCCAACAACATGGGGGACAAGGCTTCAGAATTTGGTACAGATTGCATGTCATTACTGCTGTTACACACATGGGGGATTGCTACACTGACAGGGTTTGTCTGAACATGCATTTACTGGGTGATTTGACATCTGACAGTGATATGCCTCTGACATACCTTTCAACTGGCATGTTGTCCACAGACTGGCCAGATATTTGCCTATTATGCTTGGTCTGTTCCTCGAACAACATCTGATGTTATGTTGTCCTATCTTGCCTTCATTCTTACAATGATGGGTTCAGAGCCGATTCTCGGCTCCGACTCAGACGAATATATAGCTGAAAGTCTCAAACCTGGCTTGTAGCAAGAAGGTATCCCACAATGTAATGGTGCAATTCCCCAGATCTTGATTGCCGCTTTACGAGGTTGGATGCGGTCATCTTGGCCGTGGCTAAGTTGTGACACATTTTCTCTTTTTTTCCTCTAAACTGTTATGTTTGCTAATAGATAGCTTATCTTCTAATTATATTTAAGTTGTGCATTTTATTGCATTATTGTTAGATAGTAATAGTTTATCCCCTTTGACAAGGCTTTTGCTGTTGCCTTGTAGGCCTACTGGTATCCCTTGTAGTGGTTGTTGTTTCTGTCTGTTAAGTTTTCAGTAGCTCATTTAAGTTAGAGAGCTATTCGCCTGTTTAAGTTAGAGAGCATGTAGTTAATTGTTGTCTTGTCTAGAAAATAGGACCAAGAAATTCCAAAAATGCCAAAGCAGTGCAAGTCAAATCGCCCAAAACACAACCTCTTTCCACACAGATGCAGGAAACAATTTTATTAAGCTTTAACAATGCTTTTCGTTGTTTACAAAAAACAACTTCTTCAGATAAAAACATTTTAAAACACGGGGGTTTAAATTCCCCCTCCTTCCTATCACATGTTTAAAAACAGTAATATGAGTGGCTGTCCATTTCTTGCTTAGAAAGCAAACTCCACCTCCCTTCAAATAAAACAAACAATTCTACTATATTGTAAACATCAAGGAACATTAGTTGCATGCATAAACCTACCTAATAAATAAATAAAAACATTTCTAAAAAATGTTTATAAAAAAATATTTTCTTTAAAAATATTGTATTGTGAAACGAATATTTATATACATCTGTATAAAATATGTTTTAAAGCATGTGTTTGTATGTATCCAAGCAGTATAAAAAATATTAATGAAAATAAAAAGAAAACATTTTTTTACTACCGATTTAAGCTTCTTAGTTTTAAAATACACATAATGGAACTTAGTTCATTTATCTCTGAGTAATGGCAAGCGTCCAGCCTCAATTGCCACATAAGTTCATTTTTCTCTAAAATCAGTGAATCTGGCCCCCCTCTCCCCTAATTCCTAACTTGATTTATCTCTATCTTCCAGGTCCACCAGAAGCTTATCGGATGATGACTTGGAACGGGTGGTGTGCAGACTCCTGGAGTCACCGGCACTGACTGAATTATTCTCGGCTCCTGCCCATTTGGTATCAGAACCTACTGTACCAATTATACCCCCTGTTGTTCCACCTCCAAGCCACACTGGTGCTTGGTACCGCTTACTGTGGATTAGTCAGTTCCGGGACCCCCTTTCGGTGTTCACAGAGCCAACATCTGCTCCACCTCTCACGGTGCTGGCTGGGGAGACTGGAAGCCGGAGTTTCCTGGTCAGCCCTGGGGGGGATTCTCAGCCTTAATCTTCTTCGGTGCCGAGTCTACCCCTCGGGGCATCGGCCCGGGTTAGCTCCATTCCCACATCGGCCTCAGGCCTGATCTCGTTGGTTCCGGTGCCTTCCCACATTACAAGGCTACAAAGAGATATCCTGAAATAGCTAGGAGATACTCTGCAAGGTTCATTAGCTGCGGGGGTGAATGAGAAGGTCTCCTCCCAGATGTCTACCTTAAGCTCCATTGGCAACTCCTCCATGAGGCTCATATCCTGCGCAGCAGATGAAGCAAGCAGGTTCTGGAGTTTCCCTTAGGAGACACTCCTGGATGCGCTTGTGCAATTTTGTGGAGCTCTTTAAGTCTACTTTTACTAATGCCCCTTTTGATGGTTCCTCACTCTTTGGACCCAAAGTAAAAGACACTCTAACCCAGTGCGAGCAGGAAAGGAAAACTCTCTCTGCCATTGGAGTACATTTTTCTGTACCTTCAAGACCTTATCCTAAAGGCCAGAAGACTGGAAAAATGTGGTTCAAAAGAGCCCAGAGAGTTTTCCAGGATGCACAGGGTGATTCCTTCCCCAGTGGCAGAGGGGGAGGCAATAACGGTAGATGCCGCCCTAGAGGCAGGGGGGCTCCGCAAACCAGAGTGACCGTGATTCCTTTTGAGGATGCCCTTATCAGTGCTCCTGAAAGGAGGCCTGACTCCTCTACTCTGGAGGCAGTCGGGGGACATTTATCCATGTACCCAGAAGCCTGGCAAAATATCACAAGAGACAAATGGGTACTAAAAATAATATCCAGAGGATACTCCATCCCATTTTCCAATCCTGTTCCACAAATCAGAACAATCCCAGAAGTTCCAACAAATCTAGGAGAGCAAGCAACCATAGAGATTTAAAAGTTGCTGCACAAAAGAGTCATCCAAGAAGTCCCCACAGACCAAATAGGATTCGGAACTTACTCAAGATTTTTTTTGGTGCCAAAAAGAACAGAGGACTGGAGGCCCATATTAGACCTAAGTAAATTAAACAAATCTGTCAAGAAGTCAAAGTTCCAAATGGTGACACTGCAGTCTATACTTCCCTTTTTAGGGAAAGATGATTGGATGTGCTCGATAGACCTTCAAGATGCTTACTATCACATAAAAATGGACAGAGCATCAAGAAGGTACTTAGCTTTGGGCTGGGAGCCAGTCATTACCAGTTCCAAGCTATGCCCTTTGGTCTCACTACAGCCCCCAGTCATGGCTCACCTGAGGCATCTAGGATTCCGAGTGTTTCCCTATCTAGACGACTGTCTCCTATCTGCCACCACCAAGCATCTACTCCAACAAGCCAGGGATCTAACTTTGGACATTTGCAATCAGCTGGGTATTACAGTCAGTTTTCAAAAATCTGCCTTGTCAACATATTACATTTATAGGTGCGGATCTAGACACCTCCTCTATGGTAGCACGTCTTCCAACAGAAAGAGTTATAGCACTCAGACAACAGATTCTTCACCTCCTTCCCAAGATCAAAGTGAAAGCACAAAGATAATTCTAAGATTACTAGGAACAGTGGCTTCCACGATTACACTGGTCCCTCTTGCCAGAATGCACATGAGGATCCTTCAGTGGCTGTTGTTCTCCCAGTGGTCACTTCAAGAACTTCCGCTGTCTCACCTGATCAGATTAATGGAATCATGCAAGAAAGACTTAAGATGGTGGATACACTCCACTCATGTGACCATAGGGTGACCATTTGTTCCACATCAACCCATAGCTACAGTGACCACGGACGCTTCCCAGATAGGGTGGGGGGGGGCATTATCTGGGAAGAACAGTCCAAGGTACATGGCAAGAACATGAGGCTCACTTGCATATAAATGTCCTAGAGATGAGAACACTGCTTCTTGCGTTACAAGCACTTTACGACTCTCTCCCTCTATGGACAATTGCGATACAGTCAGACAATATGTCTGTGGTTTGGTACATAAACAAGTAGGGGGGAACCAGATCTTTCCCCCTATGTCGAGAGGCCCTAAGAGTTTGGCAATGGGCAGTTTCTTCCCAGCGCTTTCTGACAGCAACGCACATTCCAGAGAAGTCCATCGTGATAGTGGACAAGCTGAGCAGAGCAATCTTAATGCCTCACGCATGGGCTCTCAATCAGAATGTAGCGGAAATGATTTTCCGAACATAGGGTCAGCCGTGCTGTGATCTCTTTGCCACTTACATGAATGCCAAGTGCAGCAACTACTTTACCCAAATCGCCCCTCCGTGGGAGACACTGAGAGACGCACTTGCTCACGATTGGCCCTCGGGACTTCTGTATGCTTTTCCTCTATTCCCTCTCATACCCAGACTCATTCAGAAAGCACAGTATTCAGGAAGCAGGATAATTCTCATTGCTCCTTACTGGCCTCGCCAAGTTTGGTTCCTCTTCCTTTGGCCTCATCTTCAGGAGAAGCCTTGGACTCTGGACCCAGTGCCAGATCTGCTGACTCGTATGTCAGGGGAGCTTCATCCTTCTCTCCACACCCTAAAATTGGCAGCTTGGCTGCTCCACTTCCCAATTTAGTCAGGCTTCACAACTTCACTCCTGCAGTCAAACATATCTTAATGTCCTCTCATAAAGCTTGCATTTCTAGCAAAAGGAAAAGGTTTTCCCTTTGGGCTCAAAAGAGGAACATTGATCCTGTTTCTGCACCTACCCATTCTATTTTGGAATTTTTGTCTGAACTCTTCCAGCAAGGTTCAGCTGCAGCAACCATCAAGGTTCAACTCACTGCAATATCAAATTTCCATATCGGTGATTCTATCTCTAACTTTATGTCACAACGGCTGTGTAGAGTCTTCTTAAAAGGTGCCTTCTTATTAAGACCTCCCTTTAAGGAACCTCTTTCTCCTTGGGATTTAAATTTTGTTGTGTCTCATCTCATGTTACCACCTTTTGAGCCCTCATCGTCTTCAGACCTCAAGTTCCTTTCCTGGAAGACCTTGTTTCTAGTGGCTATAACTTCTGCTAGAAGAGTATAAGAGTTGCACGCTCTTTCTATTAAACCATCATATTTGCTTTTTCATAAGGATATGGTATCCTTGCGAACTAATCCTTCTTTCCTACCCAAAGTCTCTTTTCCAACCAACATAAATCAATCTATAGAGCTTCCAGTGTTCTTTCCTAATCATAGCAACAACGCAGAATACAAATGACATCAACTAGATGTGCATAGACAACTCAGATTCTAGTTGCATAGGACCAAAAACTTTAGAAAATCTTACCAACTATCCGTATCCTTCTCTGATGCAAAAAATGGTAGTTCACTTTCCAAAACTAATCTTTCCAATTGGCTTTCAAATTGTATTACATTTAATTATACCTCACATCACAGGGATTTATCTTTCAAAGTGAAAGCTCATTCAACTAGAGCAATGGCTACGTCATATGCCTTTCAAGCCAGAATTCCCATGGATAATATCTGTGTAGCAGCTACTTGGACCACTCTACATACTTTTATCATGCATTACAAAGTGGATTTGGCCTCCAGGGACAGGGCCTCCTTTGGTTCCATGGTGCTTAAAGGTGTACTCCCGTGAGCCACCCAGGGTAAAGGAGTTAGGAATGCTGTCCCATCATTGTAAGAATGAAGGCATGCTAGAACAACATAACATAAGGAAGTTATGTACTCACTGTAACATTCCATGTTCGTTGTTCATCTCACCGTTCATTCTTATGAACCCTCCCTCCTTCCCCCTGCCAAAAAACTCTTTGTGGACCTGGTGGATGTTGTTATTACCTTTAGGAGTTCTTTGTTTCAGTTTGTTTTTCCTTCTATATATGTTGTATATATGTATATAGTGTACTTATCGTTCAGTAGTAGCAGCAAACAAGATTTGGGGAATTTCACCACTGCATTGTGGGATACCTTCTTGCCATGAGGCAGGTTTGAGACTTTCAGCTATGTATTCAGCCGAGTTGGAGCCGAGAATCGGCTCCGAATCCATCATTGTAAGAATGAACGGCGAGATGGACAACAAACATGGAACGTTATGGTGAGTACATAACTTCTTTTTTTTGTGGGGTTGGTAGGATAATGTGAGGATTGTAGTCAGTAAGTGCTGTAATCCATTGGTGTTCCAGACATCATATCCTTCAGGGATGTGATGTTACAACAATATGTGTAATAGTAGCTACTGTTTCATTTTGTAACACCATTATGTGTGATATGTCCCTCTTTCTAGCCCCCTGTCCCACAAATATGCCATGCGTTGTCCACATGTCCTGCACTATGAGGTGCAGAGGTATGGTATATCAGTAATTACCAACTGCACTCCAGTTATCATGCCAATGACCTGGCAGACTCCTGGCCATGGTATGCAGCGGTGGCCAGGGTTGTGGGTCCACACCCTGGAAATTCTGTGGAAATCTGGGCACATGGCAGTTATGTCTGTCTGGCCATTGTGAACAGACTGCCAAGATTGTGTAACAGTGTTGTGTGTGATTGTTGGGCTGGGTAGGGAGAGTAGCACTGTGAGTACCATATATCCTTTACCTATCTGACTCTGTATGCTGCTGGTGGTCTGTCAGGTCCATATGCTTGTAGGGGCTGACAGTGAAATGTCATGTAACACCTTAGGATTCCCAGTACACTGTGAATTGGGGCAGTTTATGTAGGTGTAATGTGTGAGTGGCAAACGGTATGTGGTTGCTCACACAGTATTATACTGTCATGTTCAGTTTGCGTACTGGTATGTCACTGTGACTGCAGTGCACTTGTTTGGAGATATGCAATTTCACACCAGTGTCTCTTTTCCACTAGTGTTACGTCTCTGTGGTACCTGTAATATTTGCTAATGCATGTGTACAGCCCCAGAGCTGGACCTGGGTAGTGTTATGTCAGTCTGATTGTAGTCTGGACATTGCTCGGTAGCTCAATGTAGTTTCTTTAACGTTGTGTTATGTCCACATATTCATAGGATGTCCAGTTGTGTGGCCAGTATCTTTGGTCTGGTCATCATAGCTGTTATGTATGAGTGACACATCAATGGGAAGATGTGGGGATTAAGGTCAGTAACTAATGAGAAGCAGTTGAGTCCTGGAATTGTGATATTTCAGTTGGTATATGTTAGGGCATGCACTGTTACTACATGAACGTTCTCAGCTTATCTACTGACATATTTTGGATCTGTACCTATTTTCAGGCCTTTGTCCCCTCACTTTGTCAGGCATGATCCACATTCATTGCACTAAGGGGTTCTGGACATACCTCTGCATTGCCAGATTTTTCACAGAATGTCTGGATGTTTGGACCATACTTTTTGTTCATTTCCACAATTTATTTCTATTTATCTGGTAAATCACAGTGATGATCCAAGGATTTATGTCAGTTAATAAATGACATGACATTTCAGTTCCCCTCATCATATCCTTCAGTAATTGTCCGCTGAAACACATCTTCATTTGTAACACAATTTTTGAAGTATGTAGTCTTTGTACAGGTTCCTTGCACTAACAGGTTGAGAGGGATGATTCTGAGATGTAACTGCAATGCATGTTTTATATACATATATATATATATATATATATATATATATATATATATATATATATATATGGATCTAGGACACATGCTCGACTAGCATATGTCCGAATCACAAAACATTGAACACACATACACAAAAGCGCTTAACATTGAAAAGCGCTTCCGTGTATGTGTAGTTCAAAAAAAAAAATCTACGTTTCTGAGGGGGGGGGGTCTTTGCCTCCCTGCACCCCCCCCCCAACTTTATTATTCTCACTCCGAGATTGCACTACAGTGGGGAAAAGGGAATTTTCCCTTACCCGCACTGTAGTCCAATCTACGAAACAGGCACACATACATGGAAGTGCTTGTCGATGTTAAGCACTTTCGTGTATGTGTGTTCAATGTTTTGTGATTCGGATATATGCTATAATATATATATATATATATATATATATATATATATATATATATATTTTTTTTTTTTTTTTTTAATTTTCCTTCCTTTATATTTTATATGTATATCTATATTATGACTGTATGTAAGACGCGGTGGTGCAGCGGTAGTGTTGTCGCCTCACTGTAAGAGGTTCTCCCATTCGATTCTTGGCTGGAGCGTCTTCTGTGTGGAGTCTGCATTTCCTCCCAGCAGTCGAGTGGCGTTCGAAAGACATGTGTGAATGGGTGTGCCTTTATTGAAGGTTGGGCTGGCACCTCGGCACCATAAAAATCGACTGCCAATCATTAGCGGACTGGAGTTCCGCTGTGGAGACCCCTAACTGGGAAAAGCTGAAAGAAAAACAACATCATCTATATTATGACTGTATGTTTTCATATGTATGTTTCATCAGAATATATATATATATATATATATATATATATATATATATATATATATATATGTGTGTGTGTCTGTGTGTGTATGTATGTCTATATACAACACACAAAAGGTTCCACAAAACTTTCTCCCTAATGTTGTATGCCTCTATTGCATGATATGTTTGAAAAAGCAACATTAACTTCTACAGCTCAGCTGGTGTGGTGGTACATTCCTCTGACTATAGTGTTCAGGGTCATGGGTTCAACAGTTGGGACTGCTGTTTTTTTAATTAATGTTAAATTACCTGAATGCAGGATACGTTCGTTGAAGTACTAGTATTTCTCTCAGATGGTGTAGTGTTGTGGTGCTGTGATTTTTGCAGCATCCTGGGTTTGAGACTTGTCAAGGCTGACTGTTTTGTTGCTGGGCAGAACAAGGTCTGATGGATAGAGAATTATTAAGTCACATTTGTGTATAATTATACTTATAATGTTATATTTAAGCAATAACCCACAGCTGGGTGTGGGTAATGCTGGATTTACCCACAGTTGGTGTGGTTTGGTCACAAGGGTGAAGACCGAGTGACCAAGCAATGCCAACCATGGGTAAATCCAGCATTGCCCACACCCAGCCATAGATTATTGCTATTATACAGTGACATTATTTAAAAAACAATACTTACCTTTCTTATATAATGTCATTGTATCATGCCTCCGTGCTGCCCTTCAGCGTTTTTCCAGTATCCTGGGGCATTTCTGATGTACTGCGCATGCATAAGGGACGTGTTCCCACACTTATGCAGTACATCAGTGCTGTGCAGAGGTGGCAACGGAGATGAAGAACTCGTATAACATAGTGAGATATATTATAAAAGCAACAGAGATCTTCCTTTCTCTGTTGAAAGACGATCTCCATTGGTTTTTTAATGATATCTCGCTATGTTCTACCAGTTCTTCAGCTCATAAGACATAGCGAGATATGTTAAAGAAAAGCAACAAGGATCTTCATTTCTCCGTTGCTATCTCTGCAGACAAGAAAAAAGAAAAAAACAGGAGGTATACAAATGGAAAATGTCCAGGCAACCAGACCTTTTTCCATTAGTATACTCTTGGATTTGCAACGGGCACTCTGTTTGGGCTGACCAATTAGCGTACTCATTTTTTTATATGTTAATGGCCAATCATTGTATAATATAACATAAATATTTACTTACACGTTACAATTTTACATTTACCTTCCATGAAATCCCCTATGTGATTTCATTACATTATATTCTTTGTGACTATACTGTATTGGGCACGTGTGTTTATATGGGGGTTTCACATCTTTTCTGCACTGACATCTCACTTTTGGAACTGCTACACTACCCTGGTTGACAAAAAATATTTGCCGCTTAATTTAAGTTTCCTAACCTAATTTTAACACTACTTTCACATGAGAAAATAATTTGCCTGTCTTGGGACTTGAACCGTGAGCACCTGGATGTAAAGACGCAACTCTAACAGATACACTATGTTTCATTTAGCTCCTATGGGATGTTTAAGCTGTGATGTACACATCCAATTAGCTACACTTAAACATTCCTTAGGGCATTAAAAACAAGGGCATATTATTATTATTTTTTAGGTAATATGGGTGTGTATTGTGGTGTTCTGACAACTTCTTAGGACTGTATTTGTGACATAATGGCAATGATTGGGCTTTCAGTATTCTGTGCGTTTCATGCTGATGCGTGACATGTTCTCTATGGACTTTCTTGTTTTTGGTGGGCTGTGCCTGTGCTTATTTACATTTGGGGGATTTCTCCCCTGTTATGTGTGCATAGCTCTCAATCTCTTAAAACAATAAAAGTGGGACAAAGGCCCAAACATGGGGACAATTTTTAAATATTGCTCTTGCCAGCTTAGAAAGTTAATAGAATAACAGGTTTTGCATTGGCATTAATTTTCTGAAGGGTATAATGTCTGAGACTCAAATGTCTCTCATGATTTTCCAACTTCAGACTTTAATGATTTTACACTAATTTGCCAGAAAACCATTCTTTTATGGAGAGTGGACCAAATATATGAGGCTAAATTCTGGCATTCTTCGAGAATCTGTACAGTTGAAGGGTATGTGTGTGTGTGTGCACACATTTCCTGCTTCGGGGGGGGGGGGGTCATTTCACTGTCTGCGGACATTGAAATTATTTAGACACTGAAATACTGGCATAATATTAGAGCTACGCTCTAATATTATGCCAGTACGGCTTAGACAGGGTGTGTGTTTAGTGTCCGTGCACTGCATTGGCACGCCCCCTGTGCAGGTACACAGATCATGTCCATGTAGAGAATACAGCAGCACATTAATTAATATGCAAGTTGCGTTGCTGCTCTACACGGGCACAATCCATTCCGTGGAACTTTGAATCCCGGGGTATGTTTTTAATTAACTTTTTGAACAGTACTAGGACAGCTTCCTTTATCTTGTAAGTAGAATATGCAGAAAAAGCCTTGAAATTCTAGTGCATTAAGGAATGGCTTATGATATCTACAGTAAAGTTAGAAAATGTACATAATCAGACACTGGTTTGACAAAAAAAGCATAACTTCTCAGAACATGGGACATACAAGAATATACCATATTCCTTTTAATATTACAGGTGAAAATGTATTCTTCTTAAAGTGTTAGAATTCTACATCCCATATGTAGGATTGCCTCACTGGACATAAACTCGTGAAGAAATTGAACTAAAGAGTCAAACACTAGCATTTTTCTTTTTGTTCTTGCTTCAGTCCATTTAAATATATCTGCCCTTGGTGTTAATATATTCATATAATTTCAAACAAGCGTGGTCTGTTTCATGAAATATTGTTAAATAGAAAGCTACACAAAGCTGGTACAGGTTATTAATACTATGGCTGTTACTTGTAATTATGGGCATTAATACTATGACTGGTACTTGTAATTATTGGCTTCAGTCCCTCTGCATTTGCAAGCTGTACGACCCTGAACAAGTCGTTAAAAGACTCAGTGACTTCTTAGCCATGTGTAGAGTAAGGCATGTGAGTCTAGTAGGTTTAACTGGTTATCATAGTAATAAAGTAGATTAAAACTTACTCACCTGTGATTATTAGCTTTTAAAGCTAACTATTTAAGGAAGATATTTCCTACAACTGATGCTAATTTGCCATGACAACAGCAAAGTATTTCACGAAGAAAGTAGTGCTTGCTTTATGCACCATAGATCTTTCCTTCCTACACGGTTGATTTCTTTGAAACAGTCACCAAGGCCATTGACGAAGGGAAGGTGGTCCACACAGCCTACCTGGACCTCGCAAAAGCCTTCGATACAATACCCCACTCGGGCATTATAGATAAGCTCACCAGCTTAAATATGAATCCCTATGTCACTAGATGGATTGCAAACTGGCTCAAGGACAGAACCCACATGGTTAGAATTGCTGGAGCCATATCAGACTCCAAACCAGTTACAAGTGGTGTCCCACAAGGCTCAGTCCTGGGACCTCTCTTGTTCGGTATATATTTCTCGGAGGTACAGGCCAACACGGAAGGACTGTGGCTGACCAAGTTCGCAGATGACTGCAAACTGGGCGCCATAATTGACTCTCCAGCCGACACAAGCATCCTCCAAAAGGGCCTCATAGAAACAGACAACTGGTGCCAGAGCCATGGCCTCAAGCTAAATGCCAAAAGTGTATAGTCATCCCTTTGGCAAAAACAAAGTGCCCACAAATTACCACATAGGTGGTAATCCATTAAGTACAGAAGAAGTAATTAGGGACCTGGAGACCCAAGTTGATAGCAATCTCTCATTTGACAACCACGTGGCCAAAGTGGTTAGAAAAACATTTTATATAGCCCACCTAATCATGAAGGGATTCACATCTAGATCAGGGAGGTCATCGTGCCTCTTTACTCATCCCTCATCAGGCCCATAATTGAGTACAATGCCCCTTTTGGGATGTACCTTACCAGACACCTGCAGCAACTGGAAAGACCCCAAAAGTACCTCAGCAAGAGGATCAAAGGGCTCAAACAGATGCCATATGCTGCCCGGTTAAAGAAACTCCAGCTCTACTCAGTGGCATACCGCCTGTTCAGAGGCGATCTGTGCCTGACGTATAAAGCCATGTCCAACCCGGAATTAATGGACATGCTGCACCTCAGAAAATCCAAATCCCATCGAGCTACGCACTCGAGAGGCTTGAACCTCAGCACTGAAATAAATAGGACATGCTGGAGGGACAGATTCATAACCCAGAGGCTCCCTTCACTCTGGAATAAAATCCCAGTCCAGGTTAGGCAGAGTCCCTCATTGACTCTCTTCAAGACGAATCTTGATGAGTGGATGGGAGATCGTAGGTTTACCCCGGGTATCACTTCTGTGTCACTGTTAGACAGAGGCACAGTATACTAACCTCAAAAAAGGGCATAGCAAAATAAATTTAAAATGGGTGGCAAAAGACAAACACATTCTGGCTAGGCTTATAAATGCCTTAGGGCAGATAGCCTAGTATGAACCTATGAACCTATGAATAGTGTCTCGTTCTGTGAATTCCTGGGTTTATTACATATACATTTTTTTTATATGGTCATGGTAGCCTTGCTGTTCTTTGGTTTTTATTCATTCTGTGAATTGAAATGTAAAGAAAGTTTATTTGTTTTATGTGACAAATTAGTTATTTTCTAGGGGCAAAATAATTACTGGACAAAGATAACTTGTGAAGAAATTCTTAAGACTACAGACAAACTAACATTAGGCAAGGCCTTTGGCTCAGACTTTTGAGTACAACTCTGTACAAGTGTAAGGCAAAACAAGCCACATTCTGGTTGAGTTATACAACTGCATTATGAAACTGATATTCACAAAAGGTACTTAAATCAATGTCTGACTCTGTATTAAAGAGCTCATGCAGATCCTTTTAATTAAAAACTATAGACCAATTTCTTTCATCAAGACTATAAAATAATGTTTGCATGGAACTTTCTAAGGTTTCCAGCCACAAATAAAATGTCAGTCATATATAGTGTGGTATATTTGTCTGTCTTTCTCTCTCTCTCTCTCTCTATATATATATATATATATATATAGATATAGATAGATAGATCTACTTCATAAGACTGAAAACTCAAAATACTGAATTTTATTTGACTGATACCACAATACCTAATTTTCAAAATACTGAAAACTCATTTGACTGAGTCTTATTATACTGATAAGCTACAATGCTGAATTTCATAATACTAAGTTTTAGACACCCATGTGGAATATTGTAAGTCAGAAATTGCTATATCCAGTAGAGAAATGGAAACCATACCTTGATAGCTATGTAAGAGCTTATATTATTAAACTAAAACTCCAGAAAGCTCTTTTCCATCTACCAGTGAAGAGAAAAAAAAAATACTTTGGAGAAAGCTTTTTTTAGTGACCAGTTTCCCTAGTTAAGCACTTTTAACTTACAAATATACTTCATAGTCCAAAAATCGTATCTTCAGAATGCATTTTATGTTTGAATGCCCACTAAGACCAGGGGTTGACAATTTACCAAAACAGCTCCATAGTTTTCAGATCATTGTCTAAATGTCTCCATTATGGCTTTCTTTCTGTATTATCTGAAAAAATAAATTGCAAAGTTAACAAAGGTCTCTGAATGTTTAGATAGTGCATTATTTTTATTTTTTACTTTGATTGCATAAACGTATTCACTTATCCTTGACTTTGCTTCTCCTTAGCTCACCAATGTAAAAAATTCTCCATACAGAACAGGTAGCACAGTGTACTACTTGTGTGGTGTTAAAGGAAAAGCTACTTTTACTGCCAATACTTGTGCCAACGTGGACAAATACCTGAACCAGATCTCCCTAAATAGTGGTTTAGCTGTATGTGTGCAAATTTTAGCATATTTTTTACTTCTATTGTTTTGTTTGATCATGTGTTTTCTATTGTTAGTGTCATATTGCAGTGCTGTCAGTACCCGGGTTGTGAATTAGAGTCATTGGGGCAACTTATTCACCTGGTTCTCAAATGTTAAAATAAAACATGACATAAATAAATTGAGTGGTTCCATTTACGAAAAAAATAACATTATATAACTGTATTTTGGGTTTACTCTTTGACCCCTCTCTCCTTTACACCCTATACTAATAAAGTGATCACCAAAGCACTTGCACAATTACAGGATATGCATCTTTTCTCTCCTATAGCAGGCTTCTCTATTGCTGAAAACTTTCTTATTTCTAAGAATGAATATGGCCTCCTAATGCAGAGATTGCATTGCTGTACTATTACACAGAAATGACGATTGCTGAAAATAAAATGTGTAGATTTGTTTTATTCTGAATTGCACACGTACCACTGTGACCTTCTTAAGGACTTCAACTGGCTTCCCAAGAACAACAGATCCTCATCGCACTTCAGTACCCTTATTTTTAAAATTCTGAAACAAGTTCATCACCCTCCCCTAAAAACAAAACCCCAGGCCAGTCAAAAAGGTTAGTCTTTAAGAGACAGCCTCAGCAATAGTCAGGCTCTCATTCGGCATCACTTCACAAGCTCAGTTAAAAACATTCTCAGAACTAGGCCCATCCGTTTGGAACAGTCTCCCGCAAGATATTAGTCAATTACAAATCTTGGTTGAATTAAAGACCAAACTTTAGTAGCATATTTCATGACAAACAGGTTACAGCTACTTTAAAGATAATGACTGAACTACTTCATGAATTACCAGTCACACTGACATAAATTGACACAATTGCTTATCACTATTTTCCCTCTTTGCTTTCCACAAGTGCAGAAACTACCACCCCTCTTTGCTGTTTGTACTTCCACATGCACTCTCTGTGCTGTGCCTTTTGAAATCTTTGTCTTATAAATTGTACTCTTGTATGGGCTGCCACTTAATTAAACTTTAGGGCCTCTGCTTCGAACATTTTGCATTTAACCTACCTTGCCCTCCAACGCGCACCCTCTGGATACATGTTGTCATACTGAGACTCAGTTTCTCATTTCCCAGCTGTATGTTGTGCCGTGTATGTATGTGAACAAAGTCATTGGTGTTTGTGTATGTTACGTTAAACTAAATGCAAACTTTATAAGATATGTATGATCAAAAAGTAATTTATATACGCTAAGAGTACTTACACATGGATACTGTGCTATTTATGCTTTGGTACTTTGTTTTGAACATGTGCTGAACAGCTCACCTACCCAGTTATGAAATTGTAATAAATAAAAGTACTTTGTACAATGGTATAATTCTAAAAGACAAAAAAAGCAAATTATTACTTTGTTTACCAGTGAAATAGACTAAGAACCCAATATCTCATTCATTTCTTAGTGACCAATGTAACTTTCCAGTTCTCATGTAAAATGTTATTAATATCTGTGCTGTAAGCGATGGGAAAGGCTCTAGTATAATCCACTCTATTCTTGTAGAAAGATACATTTTTAGTAGTAGCTCCTATATTGGTATTAGCTTTAGTGGTATCTAGTCACTTTTTTAAATAAAATTGATATATATATATATATATATATATATATAAGTCCAAGTATTAAGCTTGACTGTATCAAATACATACTGGACAAACTTTAAATCTTCTCTCCTCCCACTGAACAATATTTCCAGATATTCCAGGGCTGTCTGAAATGTGATATTTAGTAATTAATCAAGACAGCCTAATTAATAGCTTTATTTTTTTCATTCCTTTTTATTTGGCACATGTAGAGTAACAGCATGTATATTGTTACCAAAAGTTGGTTTTCTATATGGATGGGGGGAAAAACAATCATTAACAATTATTCTCTGCACTATAATTAATTTCTACATCTAAACATGAACATTCATAGAGCTACAAGAAAAAATATAATGTAAGAAGCCTAAGGTGTCTGCAGCCTCTTCCATAAATCTAACGAGTTCCTAAATAAATCCAAGAGACAGTCAGTCAAGCAACTATGCAGCAGTATTGATTTTAAAGATATCTGAAGGCTATAATGTCATCCTCTCCCATTAGTTTGGTTCATGGCTACCAACAGCAGGTGCCGGCCATAGCTACACCTCTGATTTACAGTGACAATTGTTAGGTGTATGTTTGTTTCTTTCTTTCTTTCTTTCGGCTTTTCCTGGTTAGGGGTCGCCACAGTGGAACTCCGGTCCACTAATGAGTGGTAGTTGATTTTTATGTGCCGAGTTACTAGCCCTGACGCGCAACCTTCAACGAAGATACGCCCATTCACGCATGTCTCCACGCAGAAGATGCTCTAGCTGAGAATTGAACCGGACAGCGTCTTACTGTGAGGCGACAATGCTACCACTTATGTAATTTGTGTTGCCATTCCCAGGTTCTGCTGCAACCCATATGGCTTTGTATCCCTTTTATTTATTTATTGCAGCTATTACTTAGATTCATTTCTTGTGCAGTGGACTACAGCTCCTACACTCCACCCCGTAAACTGTATATATATATATATATATATATATATATATATATATATATATATATATATATATATATATTGTATGAAAAAATACAGTTACTCATGTAATGTTACATCATGGCTCATGCTGTGCTTTGGTTTCACCTTAGAGAGTGAGTGCGCATGTGGGTTTAGGGTTTGTATTAAAACACAGACAAAGCCATTAATTGAATGGCCTTATCTTCGAAAATGCTGGTGATAGAGGTCAGTTTTGTGGGAGGCTGCAAACCCTCCACAGCTGCCGCTAATTATATATACCAACTCCAAGATCGCACTACAGCTAGGAAAGGGCAAACTTTCTGATCTTCACTGTAGCACGATCTCACAAAACACACTTCTATCACTGGCATTTGCTAAGATAAGGCAGTTAGATTAAAGGCTTTATGAGTGTTCTACTATAGACCCATATGTTTACAGTATGTGTAACATATATAAGGGTTACTCTCTTTTTGCCCAATGCATAGTTCATTGAAAGAGTGGAGTGACAGCATAAACATTCAAGTTTGCATATTTGATTGCAGATTTGGCTCAGTGGTGGAAATGCTGAAAGCAGGAAGATGGATTTATGGAAGTGGTATGTCTGTGTATGAGTTTTTGGTGTGCAAGGGTCAGAGTAAGGATCAGGTAAGGTGTTGCATGTAGTGCTGGGATTGTGAGTGACTGTTTGCAGGTTAAGGTTAGGGTTAGAGTAGGGGATTGGTAAGGGAACAGATGTAGTGTACTGCATGTGTTGTGCTAATGTACATACAGAATGCCCTTTTCTCTTGTGTAGTGGTAGTGTTTACGAAAGAGCTTCCAAAGTTAAGGAGTAGGGTTAGAGTTGGTACAGGAGCAGGATTAGGGTTAGCACAAATTATTAAGATGGTGTGGGGTATGATGCACATTGACCCTTTCCCCTCACCGAACCCTAGCACCTTAGTAAAAGCTTTCCTTAACACTACCACTCATCAGTCCAGTTATGTCTGGAACTTGTAGGTTGTATTAATGGATTGCTAAAGGAAAAGCAGCAGTTTTCAAATTAATGATTGACTGATGTGCTAGGATCGATCTTAAAGTATTATGATCAGTTGCTATTGACCCATATTTATTTATACATACTCTTGGCAAGCTTTATTATGTATGTCTACTTATATCTGAATGTTAAACATTTCCTCCTGTAGAAGTGATCTTGTACGTAGTTATAAAATATATACTTGTAAGTAATAATCGTCATGAATAACTTGCCCAGAGCCTATATTCTTACAGAATATAATTAAGCAGCTTCATGATTACCATGCACATTGCTTTCCAGTTGTTTGATGATTATGCTGTTAATCTTTATTGTTTTCTATCTTGAAAGAATTAAGCCCAGTCTGTGGCTGAAATGGGTCCTGCATGGCTCAGCCCACTACAGCCGTCAATAAGCATAAATAAATACATCCACTCATAGCTGTATTACATGTTACTGAAGTTACATCCATTCTCTCATAGCTGTATTACATGTTGCTGAAGTTACACCCATTCCCTCATAGCTGTATTACATGTTACTGAAGTTACATCCATTCCCTCATAGCTGTATTACATGTTGCTAAAGTTACATCCATTCCCTCATAGCTGTATTACATGTTGCTGAAGTTACATCCATTCCCTCATAGCTGTATTACGTTACTGAAGTTACACCCATTCCCTCATAGCTGTATTACATGTTACTGAAGTTACATCCATTCCCTCATAGCTGTATTACATGTTGCTAAAGTTACATCCATTCCCTCATAGCTGTATTACATGTTGCTGAAGTTACATCCATTCCCTCATAGCTGTATTATGTTACTGAAGTTACATCCATTCCCTCATAGCTGTATTACATGTTACTGAAGTTACATCCATTCCCTCATAGCTGTATTACGTTACTGAAGTTACATCCATTCCCTCATAGCTGTATTACATGTTGCTAAAGTTACATCCATTCCCTCATAACTGTATTACATGTTGCTGAAGTTACATCCATTCCCTCATAGCTGTATTACGTTACTGAAGTTACATCCATTCCCTCATAGCTGTATTACATGTTACTGAAGTTACATCCATTTGCTCATAGCTGTATTACGTTACTGAAGTTACATCCATTCCCTCATAGTTGTATTACATGATCTGATATTGTTAATCCTCGTTCATTCCTTACGCATGGGGTATCGGTTCCGAGCATGGAACCAAGCCGGCCATTTTCCAAGCTCGTGTCAGCTTCAAACTCTTGAGCTAAACTCTTGCCTACAATTCCCCTCTCCCTGTTACCTCAGATTTTGTTTGCCGCGTTTCCATCCAATTGTGTCAGGCTACTTCTCTTGAGCTAAGTACAGTCAATTGTTGTTTAATTGCTTTACAAATTACTTTTCTGTCAGAAAAGTTGATCTTTTATTGTCTCTTGCCCTATCGCATTGAGCGTTCATAATTTCCTCAGGTTTTTTTCTGTCCTTCATTTACCCTTTTTACCGCGAGGTAATTTTCTCCTTACTGTCATTGGTAATCCTTTTCCCTTTCTCTTTCATACCTTCGGATACTCTCTTGTACCATTGTTGGTACTTTTCTATTTGTTAATATGGCAGATAAAAAGGGTAGTCCGGGGTTTAAGCGGTGTTCTGATTGTGGACACAAACTGCCTACTTCTGATGCACACTCTTTATGTGTTTATTGTTTGGGAGCTTCCCATTTGTCTGTTGAACCATCTTGTAATATATGTGAAAACTTTTCTAACAGAACTTTGTTAGAAAGGAAAAATAAGCTGTTACTGAAGGGACTTCTAAAATCTCCCTTTTCAGAGGCTATTTCTGGGTCAGAGGTCTCAACCCCTCATAAAGCCCTTAAGAAAATGGATGTTTCTACTAAGGCTAAATCCTTGCCTTCATCCCCGGCTGGGGACTCTCACCAACCAAAATCTAAAAAGGTTAAAATTTTGGCTCCGGAGCTCTCTGTCAGCCCCAGTGCTTTCGGTGCCTAGACCTTCGGCTCCATTAGTGATTTCAGCTCCATCTCCTCCTGCAGCCTTCTACATATCGGCACCGAGGGCCCCCTCGGTTCAGACCATTACCATTGTATCAGTACCAACCGTTCAGTCGGCGCAGACCTTGATCGCGTCAGCTCTGAGATCTTCCTCGGAACCGAGGCCTTTATTGTTGACTCCAGTTTTGTCGGTTCCAGCCGCGGCACCGACAACCACTTAGGCACCAATCCCTGTATCAGTGCAGACAGTGACATCGGCACCGATGACGTCTTCGGTGTAGACTACATTAGTTCAGTCTTTCTCTGTACCGTTGCCTCGGTGCGGTCAGATGAGATGGGCACAGAGTCTGCCTCTTTTGCGGACAGGCCTGTTTCTCCCTCAGTCTCTGTGAGGTCCACTAGACGTCTTTCTGAACATGATGTGTTGCATCTTGTGGACCAGGCTTTCTTGGCCAGAGGTATTCCACCCCCCAAGAACTATCCTTCCTTGGGAGATGATCACCCATCTCCAAAGATACCTTCTTATTCTTCTCCTTCATTGCCTTTGAAGTCCATGGATATAGTACAGTCTTCCCCTTCTGCGGTTCCCTTTATGGCTTTCACTAAGGAACCACAGTTGCCTTTGTGGCAGGAAAGTTTTGCTACAACCCAGGATGTCAGCTGTGACACGCATAGCTTGCTGCTCCACAGCCATCCAGGGACTCAGAGTTGGCAGGCTGGGCCACTTAGGGGAGGAGTGCCCCCTGTCCTAGACATATACTCCTCTCCAGGACCAGCCTTCCAACTGATGGAGAAGGCTTTTGCTGCTTCTGGCAATACCGGACTGTCTATACCTCTGCCCTCCTCTGGTACACTGGTTTCACAAGTCGCACCTAACGGACAACTGGTGCAAGGGCCTCAGAACATATTCCCTCAGGAATCCCCTTTTCCGTTGTCTTCCCCAGCTTCTCCCTCTGAGGAGGTCCACCAGAAAAGTTCATGTAAGAGGAAGCACATGGACTCCACAGAGGAGTCCCTCACCAAAGACACAGATTTCGATGAGGGTAGAAGGATCCCCTCGGTCACCCTCTGAGGTATCCTTTGGCAATATCTTTGAAATCCTGAAACAGAGAGGTGACTGGCAGCCCTCTAATCCGACTCCTGAGGAATCTGTGTTCCTGCAGGCTTTTCGTGCCCGGCCCCCTACCTCCTGGGTTACCCCACCTGCCGATGAACTTGTCAAGTTCATCGTGCAGCATGCTTGGAAGGCCCCTGATACTGTTGAAGCTATTCCCCGGAGGCCAGATAAGATCTTGTCCCCTCCTGCTTCAGATCCCCATTGGTCCAAAGGTCTTCCTGTAGATGCTTTGTTAGTGGCGGCCACAACAAAAAAGGATCTGGCAGAAGAAGAAAGCCAGACTGTCCTTCTGCCTAACAGAGAGTCCCCGGCCCTGTACAGAATAAAGAAGCGCACTTTTGCTTCAGCGGCCTTTGCTATCAGGTCCCTGAATTATATGGCACATTTTACCAGGCTTCAAAGGGATCTGGTTTCTGAGCTCTCTGAAACCTTGGCTGGTGCAGTATCTGATGAGGTCCATGACAAAGTGGCCTCTCAGCTGGCCACCATTGAGTCTATATCTAACTCCTCTATGCGATTGATATCTCATGCATCAGAAGGAGCAGCTAGAGCGGCAGGTTCAGTTGTGGTTTTGAGACGACACACCTGGATGCGCTTGTGCAACTTCGCGGAACCTTTTCAGTCTTCCTTTCTTAATGCCCCCATTGAGCCCTCCTCATTGTTTGGGCCCAAAGTTAAAATCACACTGGCCAGATGTGAACAAGTCAGTAAGACCCTTTCTGCCGTAGGTGTCCATTATTCTTCCCCTCAACGTGCTTTCTCCCGAAACCAAAAGCGTGGGAAGATATGGTTCAAGAAATCTCAGGGTCCTTTCCGTGACACACAGGCCAAGTTCTCCCCCAAAGGCAGAGGGGGAAACTCACAGGGAAGACGCTCCTTTCGGGGCAGAGGGGGATCTCGTAACCAGGGTACCAGGGATTTATTCCCTGGTCAATCCTACCAGCACTCCTGAAGAGCGGCCCAATTCCTTTCCTCTGGAGGTGGTTGGGGGCTGTTTCTTCTTGTACCCTTCTGCCTGGCTAACCATCACCACCGATTCTTGAGAACAAAGGCTCATAACCAGAGGTTATCATATCCCCTTCAATCTTTGTCCCGTCCCTTCAAAAAATCTTCTAGACGTTCCACCCAGTCAAAGGGAAGAAGCAGCACTAGAGATAGAAAAGCTGCTAAGAAAGAGAGTCATCCAAATAGTCCCTCCAGACCAGATAGGATCTGGATTCTACTCGACTATTTTTGGTACCAAAGAAAAGTGGGGACTGGAGACCAATTTTGGATCTCAGTGTATTGAACAAGTTTGTGAGAGTACAAATGTTCCGGATAGTCACTATACAGTCTATCCTCCCGCTTTTGGAAAAAGACGATTGGATGTGCTCTATAGATCTTAAAGATGCGTACTACCACATAAAGGTGGACAGGTCATCAAGAAGATTTCTGCACTTCTGTGTGGGAGCCAGTCACTACCAGTTCAGAGTACTGCCCTTCGGGCTCTCTACAGCCCCCAGAGTGTTCACAAAGTGCATGGCAGTTGTCATAGCTCACTTTCGACTTCAAGGATTCCAGGTGTTTCCATACCTAGACGACTGGCTCATTTCCGCCCCCACCAGACATCTACTGGAAAAAGCCCTGGCATACTCTCTCCTCGCTGCTCAAAGGCTAGGCATAACCATAAACTCACAGAAATCCAATCTCACCCCATCTCAGTTGCCAGAATTCATAGGGGTTATCTTGGACACACAAATCTGCAGAGCTGCTATTCCAGAGCACAGAATTTTAAGGAAAAAGCAACAACTAATTCCAATCCTTTTAAAGGAAAAATACACGACTCACTCGGTTTTACATCTGTTGGGTTCCATGGCAACTTCCATCACCACTGTTCCTCTGGCCAGGTTTCATATGAGGCTTCTACAATGGCTACTGCTCACCCAGTGGTATCCTTTTCAGCATCCTCGTTCAGCCATGATTCGAGTAACCCACAGATGCGAACATGATTTAAATTGGTGGATGACACACAATCTCTCACAATGGTCTTGCCCCTTTTCCCCCCAGCAACCCAAGCCCACGGTGACCATGGACGCCTCCTTGATGGGGTGGGGGGGCTATGTCAGGGCCAGACAGTCCAAGGCACTTGGTCCCAACTGGAGGCCCACCTGCATATAAATGTTCTAGAGCTGAGGGCGGTGCTTCTGGCGTTGCAATCATTCCATCCCCTGCTACTGTCTTGGACAATTGAGATTCAATCAGACAACATGGCGGTGGTCTGGTACATCAACAAGCAAGGTGGAACCAAATCTTACCCCTTTTGTCGTGAGGCTATGAGCATATGGCAATGGGCGATGGCTACCAACCGTTTTCTTCTAGCAACGCACATTCCCGGGAGTTCCAACGTGATAGCAGACAGACTCAGCAGGTGCATTCTGCAACCTCACGAGTGGTCCCTGAATCCCTTGATAGCGGCGGAGATCTTCCACCGCTGGGGCCATCCTTGCTGCGACCTCTTTGCATACCCGACCAACTACAGCAACTACTTTGCCCTGATTCCCCCTCAGGGACAGTCACCCAGGGACACTCTAGTCCACGATTGGCCCTTGGGTCTTCTCTATACATTTCCGCCCTTTCCACTCATTCCCAAGTTTCTGAAGAAAGCCCGTCGGTTGAAGAGCAAGGTAATCCTTGTAGCACCATATTGGCCATGACAGATTTGGTTCCCATTCCTTTGGCCTCACCTACTAGATCGACCATGGATTCTCCATCCAGTTCCCAGAGTTGATCTCACACCAACTGAACCTGATTCATCCCAACATGAACAGCCTGAAGCTAATGGCTTGGCTACTCCAATTCCCTTGATTGCCAGGCAGAATGATCTTTCTTTACCAGTACGTGACATTCTCATTGCATCTCATAAGTCTTCTACTAGAATTACTTATCTGAGCAAGTGGAAAAGATTTACCTGTTGGCTGAAAGATAAACAAGTAGACCCCTTTTCACCACAAGTGTCGATAATACTAGACTATCTGGCCGACCTGTTTCAATCGGGTGTATCGGCCTCTACCATTAGAGTTCATTTGGTTGCAATTTCTAATTTTCATGAGGGTGTACAAGATTCCTCTCTTATGTCCCATAAATTGTGCAAGACCTTCATAAAAGGTGTGAATCATCTAAAGCCACCTTTTAGAGAACCTATTCAACCATGGGATTCATCATTGGTTCTACAAGCTCTGACAATGGCACCTTTTGAACCAGCCTCTTCTTGCGACCTCAAGTATTTGTCATGGAAAACCTTGTTTTTGGTCGCTATTACTTCTGCCAGACATATTTCTGAACTTCAATCTTTATGTATCAAGTCTCCATACTTCATTTTTCATAGAGATAGAGTGTCTCCGAGAACTAGTCCATCATTTCTTCCTAAAGTGATCTCTGAAATGTCCATTAATCAAGCCATTGAATTGCCAGTTTTCTTTCCCAACCATTCAAACAGAGGAGAGTATTGCCTACATACCCTAGATATACACAGGCAAATCCGTTTTTACTTAAATAGGACTAAACCCTTTTGTAAATCTGACCAGTTATTTTTGGCCTTTTCTGCATCTAGATTAGGATTGGCTGTTGCTAAGGTCACATTAGCTAGATGGTTGAAGGACTGTGTGACCTTTATTTACACACAGCATAATATTTTGTTGCCTACTGCCATGAAAGCTCATTCAACAAGGTTGGTGGCAACTTCTGCTGCCTTCCATGCCAGAGCTTCTTTACATGACATCTGTGCAGCTGCAACTTGGGCTACGCCTCATACCTTCATCAGTCATTACAGATTGGATTTGGCCACCAGGGGAAGAGCATCTTTCAGTTCTATGGTGCTCAGGAATGTCCTTCCATGAGAGCCTCCCAGGAATACAGGTAGCTGGGGACTCTGAAACATTTGTAAGGAATGAACGAGGATTAACAATATCAGATAAAGAAGTTATGTCTTAACATAACGTTCCATCAGTATTGTTGATCCTCGTTCAGTCATTACGACCCTCCTTCCTTCCCCTTCCTGTGGTTTCTAGTGGATCTCACCATCCAGTTTTCTTACGTTATTTGACTAGAGGTAGCCTCTACCTTCTTTAACTTGCAAACTCAATCTGAGGTAACAGGGAGAGAGGAATTGTGGGTAAGAGTTAAGTTCGAGAGTTTGAAGCTGACGCAGGCTTGGAAAATAGCCGACTCGGTTCCGAGCTTGGAACAGATACCCCATGCATAATGACTGAACGAGGATCAACAATACAAATGGAACGTTATGGTAAGCCATAACTTCTTTTTACTGAAGTTATATCCATTCACTCATAGCTGTATTACATGTTACTGAAGTTATGTCCATTCCCTCAATGCTGTATTACATGTTACTGAACTTATGTCCATTGCTGTATTACATGTTACTGAAGTTATGTCCATTCCCTCATGGCTGTATTACATTTTACTAAAGTTTTGTCCATCCCCTCATAGCTTTATTGCATGTTACTGAAGTTACATCCATTCCCTCATACCTGCATTACATGTTACTAAAGTTACACCCATTCCATCATAGCTTTATTGCATGTTACTGAAGATGTGTCCATTCCCTCATAGTTGTATTACAAGTTACTGAAGTTACATCCTTTCCCTCATAGCTGTATTACATGTTACTGAAGTTACACCCATTCCCTCATAGCTGTATTACATGCTACTGAAGGTGTGTCTATTCCCTCATAGCTGTATTATGTTACTGAAGTTACAGCCATTCCCTCATAGCTGTATTACACTTTACTGAAGTTACATCCATTCCCTCATAGCTGTGTTACATGTTACTAAAGTTACATCCTTTCTCTCATAACTGCATTACATGTTACTAAAGTTACATCCATTCCCTCATAGCTGTATTACATGTTACTAAAGTTATCTCCATTCCCTCATAGCTGTATTACATTATACTGAAGTTACATCCATTCCCTCATAGCTGTATTACATGTTACTAAAGTTATCTCCATTCCCTCATAGCTGTATTACATTATACTGAAGTTACATCCATTCCCTCATAGCTGTATTACATGTTACTAAAGTTATCTCCATTCCCTCACAACTGTATTACATGTTACTGAAGTTTCATCCATTCCCTCATAGCTGTATTACATGTTACTGAAGTTATGTCCATTCCCTCATAGCTGTATTATATGTTACTGAAGTTACATCCATTCCGTCATAGCTGTATTCCATGTTGCTGAAGTTATATCCATTCCCTCATAGCTGTATTACATGTTACTGAAGTTACATCCATTCCCTCATAGCTGTATTACATGTTACTGAAGTTACATCCATTCCCTCATAGCTGTATTACATGTTACTGAAGTTACATCCATTCCCTCATAGCTGTATTACATTACTGAAGTTACATCCATTCCCTCATTGCTTTCTTACATGTTACTGAAGGTGTGTCAATTCCCTCATAGCTGTATTACATGTTATTGAAGTTCTTTCCATTCCCTCATAGCTGTAATTAATGTTACTGAAGTTACATCTATTCCCTCATAGCTGTATTACATGTTGCTGAAGTTGTGTCCATTCACTCACAGCTGTAGTACGTTACTGAAGTTATGTCCATTCCCTCATAGCTCTATTACATGTTACTGAAATTACATCCTTTTCCTCATAGCTGTATTACATATTAGTGAAGGCGTGCCCATTCCCTTATACCTGTATTATGTTACTGAAGTTACTTCCTTTCCCTCATAGCTGTATTACATGTTACTGAAGTTACGTCCATTCCCTCATAGCTGTATTACATTTTACTGAAGTTGAGTCTATTCCCTCATAGCTATATTACATGTTACTGAAGTTTTGTCCATTCCCTCATAGCTGTATTTCATGTTGCTGAAATTATATCCTGTCCGTCATAGCTGTATTACATGCTACTAAAGTTGTGTCCATTCCCCTCATAGTTTTATTACATCTTACTGAAGTTACATCCATTCCCTCACAGCTGTGTTACATGCTACTGAAGTTACATCCGTTCCCTCATAGCTTTATTACATGTTACTGAAGGTGTATTCATTCCTTCATAGCTGTATTATATGTTATTGAAGTTATGTCCATTCTCTCATAGATGTATTACATGTTAATGAAGTGGCATCCATTCCCTCATAGCTGTTTTTCATGTTACTGAAGTTACATCCATTCCCTCATAGCTATATTACATGTTACTGAAATTACATCCATTCCCTCATAGCTGTATTACATTTTACCAAAGTTTTTTATCCATTCCCTGATAGCTGCATTACATGTTACTGAAGTTACAGCCATTCCCTCATAGCTTTATTACATGTTACTGAACGTGTGCCAATTCTCTCATACTTGTATTACATGTTACTGAAGTCCTGTCCATTCCCTCATAGCTGTATTAAATGCTACTGAAGTTACATCCTTTCCCTCATACCTTTATTACATGTTACTGAAGTTACATCCATTCCCTCATAGCTGTATTACATCTTACTGAAGGTTTGTCCATTCCCTCATAGCTGTTTTACACGTTACTGGAGTTACATCCATTCCCTCATAGCTGTAGGACATGTTACTAAAGTTGTGTCCATTCCATCATAGCTGTATTACATGTTACTGAAGTTACATGCATTCCCTCATAGCTGTATTACATGTTGCTGAAGTTATATCCATTCCATCATAGCTGTATTACATGTTACTGAAGTTACATGCATTCCCTCATAGCTGTATTACATATTCTGAACTTAAGCTATTCCCTCATAGCTTTATGACTTGTTACTAAATGTGTGTCTATTCCCTCATAGCTGTACTTCATGTTACTGAAGTTACATCCATTCCCTCATAGTTGTATTATATGGTACTGAAGTTACATCCATCCCCTCATAGCTATGTTTGTTACATGTTACTATAGTTAATCCATTCACTCCTAGCTATATTATATGTTACTGAAGTGTTGTCCATTCTTTCATAGCTATATTAAATGTTAATGAAGTTACATCCATTCCCTTATAGCTGTATTACATATTACTGAAGATGTGTCCATTCCCTGATAGCTGCATTACATGTTACTGAAGTTACAGCCATTCCCTCGTAGCTTTATTAAGTTACTAAAGGTGTGTCGATTCCCTCATAGCTGTATTACATGTTACTGAAGTTACGTCCATTCCATCATAGCTGGTATTGCATGTTACTGAAGTTACACCCTTTCCCTCATAGCTGTATTACTTGTTACTGAAGTATCCATTCCCTCATAGCTCTATTACTTGTTACTGAAGTTACATCCATTCCCTCATAGCTGTATTACATGTTACTGAAGGTGTGTCTATTCCCTCATAGCTGTATTACATGTTACTGAAGTTGTGTCCATTCCCTCATAACTTTATTACATGTTACCGAAGTTACATCCATTCCCTCTTAGCTTTATTAGCTATTACTGAAGTTACATCCATTCCCTCATAACTTTATTACATGTTACTGAAGTTACATCCATTCCTTCATTGCTGTATTACTTGGTACTGAATTTACATCCATTCCCTTATAGCTGTATTACATGTTACTGAAGTTTCATCCACTCCCTGATAGCTGCATTACATGTTACTGAAGTTACAGCCATTCCCTCTTAGCTTTATTACATGTTACTGAAGTTACATCCATTCCTTCATTGCTGTATTACATGTTACTGAAGTTACATGCATTCCCTTATAGCTGTATTATGTTACTGAAGTTTCATCCATTCCCTGATAGCTGCATTACATGTTACTGAAGTTACAACCATTCCCTCTTAGCTTTATTACATGTTACTGAAGTGTTGTCCATTCTTTCATAGCTATATTACATGTTAATGAAGTTACATCCATTCCCTCAAAGCTGTATTACATATTACTGAAGGTGTGTCCATTCCCTGATAGCTGCATTATATGTTACTGAAGTTACAGCCATTCCCTCATAGCTTTATTACGTTACTGAAGGTGTGTCGATTCCCTTATAGCTGTATTGCATGTTACTGAAGTTACATCCATTCCCTCATAGCTGTATTACATTTTACTGAAGGTGTGTCCATTCCCTCATAGCTGTATTGAATGTTACTGAAGTTACATCCATTCCCAAACAGCTGTATTACAAGTTACTGAAGTTACATCCATTCCCTCACAGCTGTACTATATGTTACTGAAGTTACGTCCATTCCCTCATAGCTGGTATTGCATGTTACTGAAGTTACATCCTTTCCCTCATAGCTGTATTACTTGCTACTGAAGTATCCATTCCCTCATAGCTGCATTACTTGTTACTGAAGTTACATCCATTCACTCATAGCTGTATTACGTGTTACTGAAGGTGTGTCTATTCCCTCATAACTTTATTACATGTTACCGAAGTTACATCCATTCCCTCAAAGCTTTATTAGATATTACTGAAGTTTCATCCATTCCCTCTTAGCTTTATTAGATATTACTGAAGTTACATCCATTCCCTCATAGCTTTATTACATGTTGCTGAAGTTACATCCATTCCTTCATTGCTGTATTACTTGGTACTGAAGTTACATCCATTCCCTTATAGCTGTATTACATGCTACTGAAGTGTCATCCATTCCCTGATAGCTGCATTACATGTTACTGAAGTTACAGCCACTCCCTCTTAGCTTTATTACATGTTACTGAAGTTACATCCATTCCTTCATTGCTGTATTACATGTTACTGAAGTTACATGCATTCCCTTATAGCTGTATTACATGTTACTGAAGTTTCATCCATTCCCTGATAGCTGCATTACATGTTACTGAAGTTACAACCATTCCCTCTTAGCTTTATTGCATGTTACTGAAGGTGTGTCTATTCCCTTATAGCTGTATTACGTTACTGAAGTTGTGTCTATTCCCTTATAGCTGAATTAAATGTTACTGAAGTTACATCCTTTCTCTTATAGCTGTTTTACATGTTACTGAAGTTACATCCTTTCCCTCATAGCTGTATGAGATGTTACTGAACTTGCATCCATTCCGTCATAGCTATATTACATGTTACTGAAGTTATGTCCATTCCCTCATAGCTGTATTACATGTTGCTGAAGTTATATCCTGTCCCTCATAGCTGTATTTACATGCTACTGAATTTGTGTCCATTCCCCCATAACTGTATTACATCTTACTGAAGTTACATACATTCTCTCGTAGCTGTATTACATATTACTGAAGGTGTGTCCATTCCCTCATAGCTGTAGTATGTTACTGAAGTTACCTCCATTCCCTCATAACTGTATTACATGTTATGTAAGTTACATCCATTCCCTCATAGCTGTATGTTACTGAAGTTACATCCTTTCCCTCATAACTGTATTACATGTTACTGAAGTTGTATCCATTCCCTCATATGTGTTTTACATGTTACTGAAGTTATATCCTTTCCCTCATAGCTGTTTTACATGTTACTGAACTTACATCCATTCCCTCATAGCTGTATTACATATTACTGAAGGACATCCATTCCCTCATCGCTGTGTTACATGTTACTAAAGTTATGTCCATTCCCTCATAGCTGTATTACATGTTACCGAAGTTAGATCTTTTCCCTCATAGCTTATTGCATGTTACTGAATGTGTGTGTCCATTCCCTCATAGCTGTATCACGTTACTGAAGTTATGATGTTAAGTTGTCCATCTCACCTTCGTTCTTGCTGTTTGGGTTTGGAGCCAATCCTCTGCTCCGACTGGGCCATCTTCTATAGCTCGAGAGCTGTTTACTTGCTTGAGGCTTCCCCTTAGTCCAGCATGCTGAGCGTTAGCTACTCATATCTCATTTGCCACTTCAGCTGCGAAATTGCTTTGTTACTGGCTCAGGCTTAGTATAGTTTTTTCTATTAATATATTGTTTATTCTTGAAATTTTGTCAAGTATTTGTCAATTTTTTCTCTAGATATATTCATTTATCCCTTACCCCCCGTGGTGTCTGTTCCAACCTCTACTCCTCCTCCAGAACCCATGCGTAGGGAACCTATGCCCCAGGACACCCCATTGGGTGATCCCTCTTCTTCTGAAGCCTCCCCTGATCACTCAGAAGAGCCTCCCCTTAAGAAGAAGTGCAAGAGGAAGCACATAGACTTCCCTGAGTCTGTCACTTCAGATACAGACATGGATGAATCGGAAGGGTCCCCAAGGTCCCCCTCTGAAGATGTTTCCTTTTTGGAATTCCTTGAAATTCTTAGACAGAGGAGGGACTGGTCTTCCCCAGCCCCTACTGAGGACGAGTCTGTATACCTGGATGCATTCGGTTCCCGACCTTCCACCTCCTGGGTATCTCCTCCTTTCTATCCACTCATGTCTGTAGTGGCTCGAAAGGCTTGGTCAGCTCCAGATTCTGTGGAACCTACTCCGAGGAGACCAAATAAATTTATTACAGCCCCCCAGGACAAACAATTCCTCTCCAAAGGTGTGCCTGTTGATGCCATGGTGGTAGCAGCAGCCACCAAGAAAGAGTTAGCAGAAACCTCTTCATCTGTTCATCCTCCGAACAGAGTCTCAGACAATGGACAGATATGGAAAGTGAATGTTTGCTTCAGCGACCTTTTCAATGAGGTCCCTGAACTATCTATGCCATTTTACATGTCTTCAAAGGGATCTCCTGAAAGAGCTTGGAGACACCCTTCAAGATCCTACAGCTTGAGGGAGCACCAGCCAGAGTAGTTTCTCAGCTTGCGACTCTTAATTCCATAGGCAACTCCTCCATGAGGCTGATTTCCTATGCAGCTGATGGAGCGAGCAGGAGACATGCTTGGATGCAGCTTTGTCAGTTTGCGGAACCCTTTCGAGCTTCCTTCACCAATACTCCCTTTGATGGCTCCTTTCTCTTCGGGCCTCAGGTGAAAGACACGTTGACCAAGTGTGAGCAGGAAGGCAAGACTCTCTCTGCTGTGAGAGTCCATTTTTCCACTCCTTCCACACCTTATCCCAAGGGTCAGAAGAGTGGAAAGATGTGGTTCCGAAAATCCCAGGGACCCTTGCCTGACACACGTGGTGATTTTTCCCCTAGGGGCAGAGGGGGAAGCAACAATAACAGACGCTGCCCTTGTGGCAGAGGGGGACCGCAAAACCAGGGTGACAGAGAAACCTTCTCTGCCAAGCCTTTCCAGCATCCCTGAAGAGTTGCCCGACTGCTCACCTCTGGAGGCAGTCGGGGGAAGACTTTCGGTGTACCCAAAAGCCTGGCAAAATATAACGAGACAGATGGGTACTATCCATCATATCCAAAGGTTACAAAATTCCCTCCCATCAATCCCCCATACAATCAAAAAAGCCCATCCCAGATGTCCCACCCAATCTAAGAGATCAAGCAGTCACAGAAGTTTCAAGAGTGCTAGAAAAAAGAGTAATTCAAGAAGTCCCTGCAGACCAACTAGGATCCGGAACTTACTCAAGATTCTTTTTAGTACCAAAAAAGACAGGGGACTGGAGTCCAATACTGGATCTCAGCAGATTCAACAAATCTGTACAAAAAGAAAAGTTCCAGATGGTGACACTGCAGTCCATTTTCCTTTTTCTGGGTCAGGACAATTGGATGTGCTTGATAGATCTTCAGGACGCCTACTATCATATCAAGATGGACAGACGCTCCAGGAGATTTCTTCGCTTCCGGGTAGGGGCCAGTCATTACAAGTTCAGAGCTTTGCCCTTTGGTCTCACCTCAGCCCCCAGGGTGTTCACCAAGTGTATGGCAGTAGTCACGGCTCACCTGAGGCGTCAAGGATTCCAGGTGTTTCCCTATCTAGACGACTGGCTCCTGACTGCTACCTCCAGGTGTCAACTCTTAGAGGCATGGGATTATACAATCACATCATGCACTCAACTAGGCATTACAGTAAATTTAGAAAAATCTGCCTTGTTGCCCTGTCAGTCTATCACATACATAGGAGCAGAATTAAACACAAAAGAAATGTTTGCAAGATTACCACAGGAAATAGTTTCCACTGTTTGTCAACAAGTGTTAATTCTAATGCAGAGTAAAAGGGTTCAAGTCAGACATGTCCTCCAAGCTCTAGGCTCCATGGCAGCTGCCATTCTTCTTGTCCCATTAGCACGTTTCCACATGAGAATCCTTCAGTGGCTTCTTTTCACTCAGTGGTCTTTCCAGGAACTACCCATGTCTCACATGATCCTGATCACAGAAACATGCAAAAGGCACCTTTCTTGGTGGATGGTCTCCTCACTAGTAATTCAGGGCAGACCTTTCATACAACCCCCTCCGGTAGCCACAGTGACCACGGACGCCTCTCTGATAGGGTGGGGGGGGGGGCATTATCTAGGCAGGACAGTCCAAGGCACTTGGCAAACTCATGAGTACCATCTGCATATGAGTGTCCTAGAAATGAGAGCGGTTCTCCTAGTGTTGCAAGCCCTTCAAGACTCTCTTCCTTCTGGGACCATTGCACTCCAAACGGACAACATGTCAGTGGTGTGGTACATCAACAAACAGGGCGGGACCAGGTCTTACCCCTTGTGTCGAGAAGCACTCAGACTGTGGGAATGGGTGATTTCTTCCCAACATTTTCTGATAGCAACGCACATGCCTGGGAAATCCAACGTCATAGTGGACAGGCTCAGCAGAGCTATCCTCATGCCTCACGAGTGGTCTCTGAATCAGGAAGTTGCGGATCTTATCTTCTGCAAATGGGGACAGCCTTGCTGCGACCTATTTGCCACTCATCTCAACAACAAATGCAGCAGCTACTTCTCCCTACATCCTCTTCCAGGTCATATACCCAGAGATGCTCTAGTCCACAATTGGCCTCAGGGACTCCTTTACGCTTTTCCCCCTTTTCCCCTAATTCCAAGACTCCTACAGAAAGCAAAATTGTTGGGTTGCAAAATGATCCTCATTGCCCCTTATTGGCTTCGACAGATGCGGTTCCCGTTCCTACACCTCCACCTTCTGGATCAACCGTGGATTCTGGACCCAGTTCCAGATCTTCTGATTCACCAATCAGGCGGGTTGCACCAATCCCTTAAAACTCTCCAGCTCACAGCTTGGTTACTCCACTTCCAACCTTAGCCAGGCTTTCCAATATCTCCCCAGCAGTCCATGATATTATTGTTTCCTCACATAAGTCTACTTCGAGGAAAACGTATGCTAGTAAATGGAAACTGTTTTCTTGCAGCTTTGTCAGTCTGGTGCAGCTTCCGCTACTGTTAGAGTACAACTAGCTGCCATTTCTAATTTTCATATCGGTATGTTTAATTCTAGCATGTCTCATAAGCTCTGCAAGTCCTTTAAGAAAGGAACATCTCTTCTTAGACCCCCAGTTAGAGATGCTCCTCCTCCTTGGGATCTCAATTTAGTTTAAGCTTCCTTAATTTTGCCTCCCTTTGAACTGGCAGCATCATGTTCTTTAAAATTTCTTTCTTGGAAGACACTTTTTTCTGGTTGCTATCACTTCAGCTAGACGTGTCTCTGAACTTCAAGCACTATGTGTTCGTCCTCCTTACCTGGTGATTCACAAGGACAGAGTTTCTCTGAGGACCAATCCATCCTTTATTCCTAAAGTCTGCGCAGAGAACAATTTAAATCAATCCATAGATCTCCCCATTTTCTTTCCTAATCATAGCAACGAGGCAGAATACAAGCTCCACCAATTGGATGTGCACAGACAATTGCGTTTTTACCTCCGTAGAACTAAGGAACTAAGAAAGTCAGACCAGTTATTTCTTTCTTATGCTTTCAACAAACAAGGCCTTCCAGTTTCTAAAGTGACCTTATCCAGATGGCTATCTGATACTATTGCCTTTATTTATCAGTTATGAAATAAAGAGCTACCAGCTAAACCAAAAGGTCATTCCACTAGAGCATTAGCCACCTCTGTAGCTTTTCAGTGTAGGTTGCCCATAGACTAGGTGCTAAGGACGCTGTCCCAAACAGCAAGAAAGTAGGTGAGATGGACAACTTAACATAAAGAAGTTATGTACTGACCATAACATTCCATGTTAGTTGTCTTCATCTTGCCTTCCTTCTTGCGTCCCTCCCTCCTTCCCCCTTCCTAGAGGATTGTGAGGAGTTCCATTTTGTTTTCCCTGGCTGAGCAAATTTTATTACTTCACATGCCAGGTAATTTATAACTCTTTCCTTTTTTAGGTGTATTGGAAAACCAGTTTTTAGGAACTGGTTACTCTACTTCTGTCTAGTGTGCACTATCACAAACGAGATCTGGGTAGCTGACGCTGGCCATGCTGGGATAAGGGGTAGCCTCAAGCCAGTAAACAACTCTCGAGCTATAGAAGATGGCTGAGTCGGAGCAGAGGATCGGCTCCGAACCCAAACAGCAAGAAGGAAGGTGTGATGAAGACAACTAACATGGAACATTATGGTAGGTACATAACTTCTTTTTCATTCCCTCATAGCTGTATTATATGTTACTGAAGTTACGTCCATTCCCTCATAGCTGTATTGCTTGTTACTGAAGTTACATCCTTTCCCTCATAACTGTATTGCATGTTACTGAAGTTGTATCCATTCCCTCATAGCTGCATTACTTGTTACTGAAGTTACATCCATTCCCTCATAGCTGAATTACAAGTTACTGAAGTTGCATGCTTTCCCACATAGCTCTGTTAAATGTTACTGAAGTTACATCCAGTTCTTCATAGCTGTATTACATGTTACTGAAGGTGTGTCTATTCCCTCATAGCTGTATTTCATGTTACTGAAGTTGTATCCATTCACTCATAGTTCTGTTACATGTTACTGAAGTTCTGTCCATTCCCTCACAGCTGTATTACATGTTACTGAAGTTACATCCATTCACTCATAGCTGTATTACTGGTTACTTAAATTATGTCCATTTCTTCATAGCTGTATTACATGTTACTGAAGTTACATGCATTCCCTCATAGCTGCATTACATATTACTGAAATTACATCCATTCTGTCATAGCTTGATTGCATGTTACTGAAGTTACATGCATACCCTTATAGCTGTATTACATATTACTGAACGTGGGTCCATTGCCTCATAGCTGTATTACATGTTACTGAAGTTACATCCTTTCCCTCATAGCTGTATAACATGTTACTGAAGTTGTGTCCATTCCCTCATAGCTGTATTACATGTTACTGAAGTAACATCCATTCCCTCATGACTGTATTACATGTTAGTGAAGTTACATCTATTCCCTCATAGTTTTATGGCATGTTTCTGAAGGTGTGTCCATTCCCGTAAAGCTCTATTATGGTTCTGAAGCTACATCCACTCCTTCATAGCTGAATTACATTTCACTTAAGTTACATCCTTTCCTTCATAGCTGTATTACATGTTACTGAAGTTACATCCATTCCCTCATAGCTGCATTACATGTTACTGAAGTTACATCCTTTCCCTCATAGCTGTATTACATGTTAATGAAGTTGCGTCCATTCCCTCACAGATGTATTACATGTTACTGAAGTTATGTCCATTCCCTCATAGCTGCATTACATGTTACTGAAGTTACGTCCTTTCCCTCATAGCTGTATTACATGTTAATGAAGTTGTGTCCTTTCTTTCATAGGTGTATTTCATGTTACTGAAGTTACATCCATTCCCTCATAGCTGTATTACATATTACTGAAGGTGTGTCCATTCCGATAGCTGTATTACATGTTACTGAAGTTACATCCTTTCCCTCATAGCTGTGTTATGCTACTGAGGTTACACCCATTCCCTCATAGCTGTATTACATGTTACTAAAGTTATGTCCATTCCCTCATAGCTGTATTACATGTTACTGAAGTTACATGCATTCCCTCATAGCTGCATTACATGTCTTAAAGTTATAGCTATTCCCTCATAGCTTTATATGTTACTAAAGGTGTGTTCATTCTCTCATATATGTATTACATGTTACTGAAGTTGTATCCAGTCCCTCATAGCCATATTACATGTTACTGAAGTTGCATCCTTTCCCTTATAGCTGTATTACATGTTACTGAAGTTACATGCATTCCCTCATAGCTGTATTACATGTTACTGAAGTTACATCCATTCCTTCATAGCTGTATTACATGGTACTGAAGTTACATCCATTCCCTTATAGCTGTATTACATGTTACTGAAGTTACATGCATTCCCTTATAGCTGTATTACATGTTACTGAAGTTACATGCATTCCCTTATAGCTGTATTACATGTTACTGAAGTTTCATCCATTCACTGATAGGTGCATTACATGTTACTGAAGTTACAGCTATTCCCTCTTAGCTTTTTTACATGTGACTGAAGGTGTGTCAATTCCCTCATAGCTGTATTACGTTACTGAAGTTGTGTCCATTCCTTCATAGCTGTATTAAATGTTACTGAAGTTACATCCTTTCCCTCATATCTGTTTTACGTTACCAAAGTAACATCCATTCCCTTATCGCTGTTTTACATGTTACTTAAGTTGCATCCATTAACTCATAGCTGTATTAGTGTTACTGAAGTTGCGTTCATTCACTCATAGCTGCATTACATGTTATTGAAGTTACATCCTTTCCCACATAGCTGTATTACATGTTAATGAAGTTGTGTCCATTCCCTCATAACTGTATTACATGTTACTAAAGTTACATCCATTCCCTCACAGCGGTATTACATATTACTGAAGGTCTGGCCATTCTCTGATAGCTGTATTACATGTTACTGAAGTTACATCCTTTCCCTCATATCTGTATTACATGTTACTGAAGTTACACTCATTTCCTCATAGCTGTATTACATATTACTGAAGTTACATGCATTCCCTCATAGCTGCATTACATGTTCTTTAGTTACAGCTATTCCCTCATGGCTTTATGGCATGTTACGGATGGTGTGTCCATTCCCTCATAGATGTATTACATGTTACTGAAGTTACATCCATTATCTCCTGGTTGTATTACATGTTAGTGAAGTTACATCCATTCCCTCATAGCTGTATTACATGTTACTGAAGTTTCATCCATTCCCTGATAGCTGCATTACATGTTACTGTAGTTACAGCCATTCCCTCATAGCTTTACTGATTGTTATTGAAGGTGTGTCAATAATCTCATACCTGTACATGTTACTGAAGTTTTGTCCATTCCCTCATAGCTGTATTACATGTTACTGAAGTTACATCCTTTTCCTCATCGCTGTTTTACATGTTACTGAACTTACATCCATTCCCTCATAGCTGTATTACATGTTACTGAAGGACATCCATTCCCTCATAGCTGTATTACATATTACTGAAGTTGCTTCCATTCCCTCATAGCTGTGTTGCATGATACTAAAGTTATGTCCATTCTCTCATAGCTCTATTACAAGTTACTGAAGTTACATCCTTTTCTTCATAGCTGTATTACATGCTACTGAAGTTGTGTCCATTCCGTCATAGCTGTATTGCACCTTACTTAAGTTACATCCATTCCTTCGTAGCTGTATTACATATTACTGAAGGTGTGTCCATTCTTTCATAGCTGTATTATGTTTCTGAAGTTACATCTATTCCCTCATAACTGTATTACATGTTATTGAAGTTACATCTATTCCCTCATAGCTGTATTACATTACTGAAGTTATATCGTTTCCCCTCTTAACTGTATTACTAGTTACTGAAGTTGTATCCATTTCCTCATAGCTGTATTACATGTTACTGAAGGACATTCATTCCCTCATAGCTGCATTACATATTACTGAAGTTGACTCCATTCCCTCATAGCTGTTACGTGTTACTAAAGTTATGTTCATTCCCTCATAGCTGTGTTACATGTTACTGAAGTTATGTTCATACACTCATAGCTGTATTATATGTTACTGAAGTTACGTCCATTCTCTCATAGCTCTATTACATGTTACTGAAGTTACGTCCATTCCCTCAAAGCTCTATTACATGTTACTGAAGTTACATCCTTTCCCTCATAACTGTATTGCATGTTTCTGAAGTTGTATGCATTCCCTCACATCTGCATTACTTGTTACTGAAGTTACATCCATTCTTTCATAGCTTTATTACACGTTACTGAAGATACATCCTTTCCCTCATAGCTGTATTACATGTTACTGAAGTTACATCCATTTCCTCATAGCTGTGTTACATGTTACTGAAGTTACATCCATTCCCTCTTAGCTGTATTACATGTGACCGAAGTTACATCCATTCCTTCATAGCTGTATTACATTACTGAAGTTACATCCATTCCCTCATAGCTGTATTATGTTACTGAAGTTACATCCATTCCCTCATAGCTGAATTACGTGTTACTGAAGGACATCCATTCCCTCATAGCTGTATTACATATTACTGAAGTTGCCTCCATTCCCTCATAGCTGTTACATATTACAAAAGTTATGTCCATTCCTTCATAGCTGTATTACATGTTACTGAAGTTACATCCTTTCCCTCATAGCTGTATTGCATGTTACTGAATGTGTGTGTCCATTCCCTCATAGCTGTATTACATGTTACCGAAGTTGTGTTCTTTCCCTCATAGCTGTATTATATGTTACTGAAGTTATGTCCATTCCTTCATAGCTCTGTTACATGTTTGTGAAGTTACATTCTTTCCCTCATAACTGTATTGCATGTTACTGAAGTTGTATCCATTCCCTCGTAGCTGCATTACTTGTTACTGAAGTTACATACATTCCCACATACCTGACTTACATGTTACTGAAGTTACATCCTTTCCCTTATAGCTGTATTACATGTTACTGCAGTTACATCCATTTCATCATAGCTGTATTACATGTTACTGAAGCTACATGCATTCCCTCGTAGCTGTATTACATATTACTGAAATTATATCCATTCGGTCATAGCTGCATTGCATGTTACTGAAGTTACATGCATGCCCTTATAGCTGTATTACATATTACTGAAGGTGGGTCCTTTGCCTCATAGCTGTGTTACGTGTTACTGCAGTTACATCCTTTCCCTCATAGCTGTGTTACGTTACTGAAGTTACATTCTTTCCCTCATAGCTGTATTACATGTTAATGAAGTTATACCCATTCCCTCATAGCTATATTACGTTACTGAAGTTGTGTCCATTCCTCATAGCTGTATTACGTTACTGATGTTACATGCGTTCCCTCATAGCTGCATTACATGTTAGTGAAGGTGTGTCCATTCTCTCATAGATGTATAACATGTTACAGAAGTTGTATTCATTCCCTTATAGCTGTATTAAGTTACTGAAGTTACATCCATTCCCTCATAGCTGTAGTACATGTTTCTGAAGTTACATCCATTCCTTCATAGCTGTATTACAAGTTACTGAAATTACATCCATTCCCTCATAGCTGTATTACATGTTACTGAAGTTAGATCCATTCCCTCATAGTTGTATTACATGTTACTGAAGGTTTATCCATTCCCTCATAGCTACATTACATGTTACTGAAGTTAGATCCATTTCCTCATAGCTGTATTATATGCTACTGAAGGTTTATCCATTCCCTCATAGCTGCATTACATGTTACTGACATTATAGCATTTCCTCATAGCTTTTTTACATATTACTGAAACTTTGTCCATTTCCTCATAGCTGTATAATGTTAATGAAGTTACATCCATTCCCTCATAGCTGTGTTTCATGTTACTGACGTTATGTCCATTCCTTCATAGCTGTATTACATGTTACTAAAGCTGCATCCATTCCCTCATAGCTGTATTACATTTTATTGAAGTTACGTCCTTTCCCTCATAGCTGTATTACATTACTAAATTTTTGTCCTTTCCCTCATAGCTGTATTACATGTTACTGAAGTAGCGTCCATTCCTAATAGCTACATTACATGTTACTGAAGTTATGTCTATTACTCCATAGCTGTATTACATGTTACTGAAGTTACAACCATTCCCTCATAGCTCTATTACATCTTCCTGAAGTTACATCCATTCCCTCCCCCTGTATTACGTTACTGAAGTTACATCCATTCTCGCACAGCTGTATTCCATGTTACTGAACGTGTGTCCCTTCCCTCGTAGCTGTATTACATGTTACTGAATGTGTGTCCATTTCCTCATAGCTGTATTACATGTTACTGAAGTTGCATCCATTCCCTCATAGCTGTATTACATATTACTGAAGTTGTGTCCATGTCCCTCATAGCTGTATTACATGTTACTGAAGTGACATTCATTCCCTCATAGATGTATTACATGTTACTGTAGTTAAATCCATTCCCTCATAGCTGTATTACATGTTACTGTAGTTACATCCATTCTGTCATAGCTGTATTACATATTACTGAAGTTACACCCATTCCCTCATAGCTGTATTACATGTTACTGAAGTTTCATCCATTCCCTGATAGCTGCATTACATGTTATTAAAGTTACAGCCATTCCGTCATAGCTGTATTACATGTTACTGAAGTACATCCTTTCCCTCATAGCTATATTACATGTTGCTGAAGTTACATCCATTCCCGCATAATTCAAGAAGAAAGCTAGTGCTTAGCCTAATCCCAGTGCTTCCAATTATCCCGCATAATTGTATTACATGTTACTGAAGTTTCATCCATTCACTGATAGCTGTATTACATGTTACTGAAATTGTGTCCTTTCCCTCATAGCTGTATTTCATGTTACTAAAGGTGTGTCCATTCCCTCATAGCTGTATTACATGTTACTGAAGTTATAGCCATTCCCTCATAGCTTTATTACATGTTACTGAAGGAGTGTCCATTCCCTCATAGCTGTATATGTGTTTACTTTTTTTCATTTCCTCATAGCTGCGGTTTACATGTAAGTTACAGCCATTATTACTCCTTATTTTTTTGTTACATGTTACTGACCCCATTCCTCATCTCATAGCTAATAATGTTATTGAAGTTCATCAATCTTCACAACTGTATTGCATATGTTACTGACGTTACATCTCTTTTTCATAGCTGTATTACATGTTACTGAAGTTATAGCCATTCCCTCATAGCTTTATTACATGTTACTGAAGGAGTGTCCATTCCCTCATAGCTGTATTATATGTTACTGAAGTTTTTCCATTTCCTCATAGCTGCATTACATGTTACTGAAGTTGCAGCCATTACCTCATAGCTTTATTACATGTTACTGAAAGTGCGTCCATTCCCTCATAGCTGTATAATGTTAATGAAGTTACATCAATTCCTTCACAACTGTATTGCATGTTACTAAAGTTACATCTATTCTTTCATAGCTGTATTACATGTTACTGAAGTTATATCCATTCCTTCATAGCTGTATTATGTTACTGAAGTTACATCCTTTCCCTCATACCTGTATTTCATGTTACTAAAGTTGTGTCCATTCCCCCATAGCTGCATTACATGTTACTGAAGTTATATCCTTTCCTCTGATAGCTTTATTACATGTTACTGAAGTTACATCCATTATCTCATAGCTGTATTACGTTACTGAAGTTACATCCACTCCCTCATAGCTGTATTTCATGTTAGTGAAGTTGCGTCCATTCCCTCATAGCTATATCACACGATACTGCAGTTATGTCCATTCCCTCATATCTGTATGACATGGTACTGAAGTTACATCCTGTCCGTCATAGCTGTATTACATGCTACTGAAGGTGTATCCATTCCCTCATAGCTGTATTACATCTTACTGAAGTTGCATCCATTCCTTTCCTGCTGTATTATGTTACTGAAGTTACACCCATTCCCTCATAACTGTATTACGTGTTACTGAAGTTTGGTTAATTCCCTTATTGCTGTATTACATGTTACTGAAGTTACATCCATTCCCTCGTAGCTGTATTAGATATTACTGAAGTTACACCAATTCCGTCATAGCTGTATTACATGTTGCTGAAGTTACATCCATTCCCTCGTAGCTGTATTAGATATTACTGAAGTTACACCCATTCCGTCATAGCTGTATTACATGTTACTGAAGTTACATCCTTTCCCTCATAGCTGTATTACATGTTACTGAAGTTACATCCATTCCCTCATAGCTGTATTACATGTTACTGAAGTTACATCCATTCCTTCAAAGCTGTATTACATTTTACTGAAGTTTCATCCATTCCCTGATAGCTGCATTACATGTTACTGAAATTACAGACATTCCCTCATAGCTTTATTGATTGTTACTGAAGGTGTGTCTATACTCTCTTACCTGTACTTGTCTGAAGTTGTGTCTTTTCCCTCATAGCTGCATTACATGTTACTGAAGTTACATTCATTCCTTCAAAGCTGTATTACATCTTCCTGAAGTTACATCCATTCCTCATAGCTGTATTACATATTACTGAAGGTGTGTCCATTCCCTCTTAGCTGTATTACATGTGACTGAAGTTACGTCCATTCTCTCATAGCTGTATTACATGTTACTGAAGTTTCATTAATTCCCTGATAGCTGTATTACATGTTACTGAAATTGTCCATTTCCTCATAGCTGTATTACATACCTGTTACTGAAGGTGTGTCCATTCCCTCATAGCTGTATTACATGTTACTGAAGTTACAGCCATTCCCTCATATCTTTATTACATGTTACTGAAGGTGTGTCCATATCCTCTTAGCTGTATTACATGTTACTGAAGTTACATCCATTCCCTCATAGTTGTATTATATGTTACTGAAGTTATTTTCCGTTCCCTCATAGCTGCATTACATGTTACTGACGTTACAGCCATTACCTCATAGCTTTATTACATGTTACTGAAAGTGTGTCCATTCCCTCATAGCTGTATAATGTTAATCAAGTTGCATCAATTCCTTCACAACTGTATTGCATGTTACTGAAGTTACATCTGTTCTTTCATAGCTGTATTACATGTTCTTGAAGTTATATCCATTCTTTCATAGCTGTATTACATGTTACTTTACTGATGTTGCATCCATTCCTTCATAGCTGTATTATGTTACTGAAGTTATATCCTTTCCCTCATACCTGTATTTCATGTTACTAAAGTTACACCCATTCCCTCATAGCTGCATTACATGTTACTGAAGTTACATCCTTTCCTCTGATAGCTTTATTACATGTTACTGAAGTTACATCCATTCTCTCATAGCTGTATTACATGTTACTGAAGTTACATCTGTTCTTTCATAGCTGTATTACATGTTCTTGAAGTTATATCCATTCTTTCATAGCTGTATTACATGTTACTGATGTTGCATCCATTCCTTCATAGCTGTATTATGTTACTGAAGTTATATCCTTTCCCTCATACCTGTATTTCATGTTACTAAAGTTGTGTCCATTCCCTCATAGCTGCATTACATGTTACTGAAGTTACATCCTTTCCTCTGATAGCTTTATTACATGTTACTGAAGTTACATCCATTCTCTCATAGCTGTATTACATGTTACTGAAGTTACATCCACTCCCTCATAGCTGTATTACATGTCACTGAATTTGCATCCATTCCCACATAGCTATAGAAACACTTGTTCTAGGGGACTAACTTTTGTTGGGGGTTCCACAGCTATGTTAATGCTGTTAACAGTGGATTACAGCCTGCTTCTGAAGCTGCAGCACAACGAGGAAGGAATGCTGGAGATGGGTTGAGTACTGGGCTGGAGCCGGGTGCTCAAAATACAGAGACTTGCCCTTTTCCGTCTATGGCGAGCTTCCTAAGCAATAATGATTTTTTTAAAACTTCTAATGGACTTTTTTCTTCACCAAATTCGCATTCAGGGGCGAGTTCCTTATCTGACTCTATTTCTGAATTTGACAATAAACGTTTTAAATGTAGAAAACTACAGTTAGAAACCGTTTATTTACAAGAATGCTTAGAAAAAAAGATTATCCCTAAGGGGTTATGGCAATGGCGGTATCCGGTAGGTTTGATTGAAAATTCTACATTTCATAGAGAACTGTTAGGGCTTTTTGACAAGCAAGGAGCCAAATTTATTATGTCACTCATAAACTTCTATAAAAGTGAAATAAATGTGCTAAAAAGTGAGCTGGAAATTCTTGAACATGTAATGAAAACAGACAATGAATTTTTTAGATACAAATACGATTATGCCAAAATTTTTTTCAGCATTGATGCAACCATGGCTAAATTGCTGGTGACAAAGAAAAGGAAAATTTCCAAGGGATATCCAGGATTATGCTGCAAATAAAGCTTAACCCCGCCCCCCATTTAACATAAATAGATCTGGTGCCATATCATCCAATTCGGCCTTACTTAGTGAACAAGATAGAGAACAAGAAAATAATTTTGATTCAAGTACTATTAATACTGATAGTGAGGAAATCCAGCCGGTACGTAGGAGTGAAAGGCTCAATAATATGAATAACAATAATAACAATATGAATAATGTTAATGCTGGCCATCAAAGTCCAAATACTAACCAGCCGGGGACTAACCGACCATTGGATTTTCAGATGGCCCAAGGTGGCAGGAACAACAACAATCACAGAGGGAACAGAAATCAAGGGCATGTACGGAACACACAGAACCAGCGGAGGAGATGACATGTCCTTTCCAACATTTGCCCAAAGTCCTTACTAGTTCCAAAGGGGATTTCAAGATCTATAACTATACCTCGTTGGAGGTTTCTGAGGAGATGACTGACTTTTTCTCCAAAGGTTTATCCTTTGTTCCAGATAAAAACATGGACTTAGTAAGAGCAATCCTGGACTTAAAATATTTTGTGTGGAAGCTTAATCTGCAGGTTTGTATGGGGGTGTTCTATCCCTAACTAATACTTTAAGAGTGTCCAGCCTTTTCAACCCTCCACCACATAGTATTCTTAATACTTTTGAAAAGATTTGTTAGATGGACTTTAGATCCATAAGTAACAACCATAAAAAAGGTGAGAACAAAATGCTTAATATCACAGAACGTGAAAGTGATTTTATTAGGCTATTACATTATTGTGATATTAGGGTTAGGAAACCTGATAAAGGGGGAGGTCTGGTGTTTTTGGACCAAAAAGTATATGTGTCTTATATGGAAAAATTTTTGCAAACAGAAGCTTACACTTCAGTTAGTATTAATGAAATTAACATAGCTTACAAGAAAATTAACATACTGCTTAATGATCTGTTTCTGGAGAGAACTATTGATGTTGATAAGTATCAGTTTTTGACAATGAATGCACCTAAAATTCCTGCTCTTTTCAGCTCTCCGAAAATTCATAAAAGTTACCATGACCCCCCCCCCCCCAGGCCAGTTGTAGATGGTAGAGGTTCTATTACATATGGGTGTGCCAAATATGTGGATAGTGTTTTAAGGCCACTAATTGAGCAGGAGTTTCAAATATGCAGGGACTCATGGAGTTTTTTAGAAAATGTTAATAAATTAGAATATTCTGGCAACTCTATTTTCCTTACAATTGATGTTAAGGACCTCTGCACAGTCATCCCACAGTCTCTTGGCCTAGAATTTATGATTCTCAAGCAAATAGAAGAAAATACTATTTATTTAGTGGAGACGTTACTTGAAATTGTATTAAAAAACAACTATATGTTTTTCGTTGGATGCTTCTTCCTGCAGAAAACTGGCATAGCCATGGGCTCCCCATGTGGGGGCAGTTTTGTGAACTGCATCATGGCATACTGGGAGAGATCCTTGCTTTTTCAGAATGAGTTATTTATAGAAAATGTAGCCTGGTACACTCGGTACCAGGGTGATATGTTCATCATATGGAAAGGTCCTAAAGCACTTATTTCTACTTTTATAGATAGTGTACAATCAATGTCTAATTTCTTCGAATTTACTTATAAATTCGAAGAAATGGAAATCAATTATTTAGATGTCTATCTTGTCAAAGATATAATCAACAGAAGGTATAAGAGTGTGATATATAGAAAACTGTCCTACTCAAACTCCTTTTTGCACTTTACGAGTAGTCATCCCTTTCACCAAAAGAAAGCTGTTGTGAAGGGACAATTAGTGAGAGCGGCTAGGATGGTTACCGATGATACAGACTTCCATTTGGAATGTTCACACCTTAAGAGCATGTTTCTAAGTCGAAGTTACCCAAGGCCCTTGCTAGACTCCATTTGCTTGGAAGTCAGTAATAAAAGATAAGTCGGTCATTTTAGGCCTAGTTGACAAATAATTCACCTTCCATATCAAATGCCTTGAGTACAGTTAATAATTTGCCTATTCACAAAGCTGAATCAGACTACCGAGTTAGTTTCCTGTGTACCTATTCGTTGGACCACTATAATGTGAAAGAAATTTTATATAAGAATTGGCCCATTATAATAGAGGACAAAAGGCTACTTAAAGTGTTAGGCTTACAACCTAAAATTACCTTTAGAAGAGGGGCTAATTTAAAAGCTATATTAGAAAGGAATAAAACTGTTGACACTCAAGCTAATTTTGGTATGTACAAATGTGGTGCATGTCACCAATGTAAGTTTATCTGTGGTGACAACAAAATGAAGCTGAAAGATAAAACACTTTTCATAAATGGAAGGTATAATTGTCATAATAAAGGTATCATATATGTAGCTACTTGTTCTCAGTGTTCTGTATTTTATATCAGAAAGACAGAGAGAAAATTAAGACAACGTATCTATGAACATGTTTATGCCATCACCAAGAAAAATTTGAATAATGCCTTGGCTAGACATATAGTTGACTTCCCTGATCATGGTTTTAACTTTTCAGTTTTACAACAAAGGCATCTGGATCCCAGAGGGGTTCCTTGGCAGTTAAATTTGGAAGTTGATGAAATTATGTGGCAGATTAGAACTGAAGCCCACATATATCCTGGTTTAAATGAATATATATCTATTAAAAGTATGTTGAAACGGTTGGCACTAAATAGATGACCTAAGTAGAGTACCATGAGTTGTCTATTATATAATTTTAGCTAGTAAAGGTTTGTGAAGCCTATGAGTTGTACATTGTATTCAATTGTGAGTTTAAGCTGACAAGTAGCACTGATGGTTTTGGTTATACCTTGAAGATTTCACACTGTCTGAGTGCTAAGCTTTAGGCTGCCCCTGATATGCGGTTCTATAGGTGTAGGTATATAAACACATTTTTTATAGGCTTTAGATATTTTTTATAATGAAGTTATTCTTATATATTACATGTATTTTAAAATTCATTCATTATACTCATCAGTTTGATGAATACAGCCATTTTAACTAATAGAATATTCTTTGGCTATTTGCACATGAGGTTTTATAATTTAAACATATTTATATATCTGCAAATAGGCAAGCGAACCAGAATAATCCGTTTATTGTATAATTAAGCACTTTTCGTACGTACTATGTATGAACTTCCTCAACAAAAGGAACAACAATAGATGTGCCATTTAAATACAAAAATTAGTGATCAGCTGATGCAGCAATTAAGGTATAAAACACATTAAAGGCACCTCGCTATGTACGAAAAGCGCTTAATACTTCTATTGTTCCTTTTTCTGAGGAAGTTCGTACATAGTACGTACGAAAAGCGATTAATTATACAATAAACGGATTATTCTGGTTCGCTTGCCTATTTGTGAATTTGGAAGTTTTCTAGTGTGTCTCATCATATTTATATATCTGTTTATACTCATGTATTATGAATCATTTTGAATTTATTGCATCATATTATATCTATTTTATATTTACATTATATTTATATGACTATATAGTTTTTAATAATATAGATATATTAGGTTAGGGTTTAATAAATTATTCTATTATTGTATATAAATATGTTTTTATTTGGCTATAACATTCATTATCTCTCATTTCTAAGCGTGAGAAATGTATGCACATCTATTTATTTTAGCGTACAATATTTGTAAATCCACTGTAGCTTTAAGGACAAGCAGGTTTCTTTTAGCATTTTACTGATTCTTTAATTGTGTGTCTCTTATGTTTTAAATACTCTGCTAATTGATTTTTATGTTATCTGAAGAAGGTAGGACATTGATCCTACCGAAAGCGCTCAGTTTATTGTGTTCAACTATTAAATTGTGTTCAATTGATATTTATTTGGTTCTCCGACTTTGCTTACAGTGTTGCCCACTTTTTGTGGTTTTACTACCACATAGCTATATTACACGTTACTGAAGTTATGTCCATTCCCTCATAGCTGTATTACATGCTACTGAAGGTGTGTCCATTCCCTCATAGCTGTATTACATGCTACTGAAGGTGTGTCCATTCCCTCATAGCTGTATTACCTGCTACTGAAGTTGTGTCCATTCCCTCATAGTTGTATTACACCATACTGAAGTTACATCCATTCCCTCACAGCTGTATTACATGTTACTAAAGTTGCACCCATTCCCAAATAACTGTATTACGTGTTACTGAAGGTTGGTCAATTCCCTCATTGCTGTATTACATGTTACTGAAGTTATGTCCATTCCCTCATAGCTGTAGTACATTTTACTGAAGTTGCATCCATTCCCTCACAGCTGTATTACATGTTACTGAAGTTGTGTTCTTTCCCACATAGCTGTATTACATTACTGAAGTTACATTCATTCCCTCAATGCTGTTTTCCATGTTACTGAAGCTTCATCCATTCCCTGATAGCTGCATTACATGTTACTGAAGTTACAGCCATTCCCTCATAGCTTTATTTCATGTTACTGAAGTTACATCCACTCCCTTATAGCTGTATTACATGTTACTGAAGTAGTGTCCATTCCCTCATAGCTATATTACATGTTACTGAAGTTAAGTACATTCCCTCATAGCTGTATTACATGTTACTGAAGTTACATCCATTCCCTCATAGCTGTATTGCATGTTACTGAAGTTACACCCATCCCCTCATAAATGTATTACATGTTACTGAAGGTTGGTCAATTCCCTCATTGCTGTATTACATGTTACTGAAGTTATGTCCATTTCCTCATGGCTGTATTACATGTTACTGAAGTTATGAACATTCCCTCATAGCTGTATTACATGTTACTGAATTTACATCCTTTCCCTCATAGCTGTATTACATGTTACTGATGTTACATCCATTCCCATATAGCTGTATTACATGTTAGTGAAGTTGCGTCCATTCCCTCACAGCTCTATTACATGTTGCTGAAGTTACATCCTGTCCTTCATAGCTGTATTACATGCTACTGAAGTATCCATTCCGCAATAGCCTCATTACTTGATACTGAAGTTCCATCCATTCCTTCATAGCTGTATTACATGTTACTGAAGTTACATCCATTTCCTCATAACTGTATTCATGTTGCTGATGTGTCCATTGCATCATAACTGTATTACATGTTAATAAAGTTACATCCTTTCCCTCATAGCTGTATTACATGATACTGAAGTTACCTGCATTTCCTCATAGCTGTATTAGATATTACTGAAGTTACAGCCATTCCCTCTTAACTTTTTTTACATGTTACTGAAGGTGTGTCAATTCCCTCATAGCTGTATTACGTTACTGAAATTGTGTCCATTCCTTCATAGCTGTATTAAATGTTACTGAAGTTACATCCTTTACCTCATAGCTGTATTAGAGGTTACTTAAGTTGTGTTCATTCACTCATAGCTGTATTACATGTTACTAAAGTTATGTCCATTCCCTCATAGCTGCATTACAAGTTACTGAAGTTGCATCCTTTCCCTCATAGCTGTATTGCATGTTACTGAATTTACATCCATTCCCTCATAGCTGTATTACATATTACTGAAGGTGTGTCTATTCCCTCATAGCTGTTTTACATGTTACTGAATTTACATCCATTCCCTCATAGCTGTATTACATATTACTGAAGGTGTGTCCATTCCCTCATAGCTGTTTTACATGTTGCTGAAGTTACATTCTATCCCTCATAGCTGTATTACATCTTACTGAAGTTACATCCTTTCCTTCATTACTGTTTTACATGTTACTTAAGTTACATCCATTCCCTCATAGCTGTATGACATGTTACTGAAGTTACATCCTTTCCCTCATTACTGTTTTGATGTTACTGAAGTTGTATCCATTCCCCTCATAACTGTTTTACATGTTACTGAAGTTGTATCCTTTCCCTCATAGCTGTTTTACATGTTACTGAACTTATATACATTCCCTCATAGCTGTATTACATGTTACTGAAGGACATCCATTCCCTCATAGCAGAATTACATGTTGCTGAAGGACATCCATTCCCTCATAGCTGAATTACATGTTACTGGTTGCCTCCATTCCCTCATAGCTGTATTGCATGTTACTGAAGTTGTATCCATTCCTTCATAGCTGATTTACTTGTTACTGAAGTTACATCCATTTCTTCATAGCTGTATTACGTTACTGAAGTTGTATCTATTCCCTCATAGCTGTATTACATGTTACTGAAGTTACATCCAGTCCCTCTTAGCTGTATTACATTACTGAAGTTACATCCATTCACCCATAGCTGTATTACTTGTTACTTAAAATATTTCTATACCTTCATAGCTCTATTACATGTTAATAAAGTTACATCCTTTCCCTCATAGCTGTTACATGTTACTAAAGTTATACTTTTCCTCATAGCTGTATTTCATGTTACTGAAGTTGCATCCTTTCCCTCGTAGCTGTATTACATGTTACTGAAGTTACACCCATTCCCTCATAACTGTTTTACATGTTACTGAAGTTATATCCATTCCCTCATAGCTGTATTGCGTTTTACTGAAGTTACATGCATACTCACATAGCTGCATTACATGTTCTAAAGTTACAGTATTCCCTCATAGCTTTGACATGTTATTGAAGGTGTGTCCATTCCCTCATAGCTGTTTTACATGTTGCTGAAGTTACATTCTATCCCTCATAGCTGTATTACATCTTACTGAAGTTACATCCTTTCCCTCATTACTGTTTTACATGTTACTGAAGTTATGTCCTTTCCTTCATAGCTGTATGACATGTTACTGAAGTTACATCCTTTCCCTCTTTACTGTTTTGATGTTACTGAAGTTGTATCCATTCCCCTCATAACTGTTTTACATGTTACTGAAGGTTGTATCCTTTCCCTCATAGCTGTTTTACATGTTACTGAACTTATATCCATTCCCTCATAGCTGTATTACATGTTACTGAAGTTACATCCATTCCCTCGTAGCTGTATTACATGTTACTGAAGGACATCCATTCCCTCATAGCAGAATTACATGTTACTGGTTGCCTCCATTCCCTCATAGCTGTATTGCATGTTACTGAAGTTGTATCCATTCCTTCATAGCTGATTTACTTGTTACTGAAGTTACATCCATTTCTTCATAGCTGTATTACGTTACTGAAGGTGTGTCTATTTCCTCATAACTGTATTACATGTTACTGAAGTTGTATCTATTCCCTCATAGCTGTATTACATGGTACTGAAGTTACATCCAGTCCCTCTTAGCTGTATTACATTACTGAAGTTACATCCATTCACCCATAGCTGTATTACTTGTTACTTAAAATATTTCTATACCTTCATAGCTCTATTACATGTTAATAAAGTTACATCCTTTCCCTCATAGCTGTTACATGTTACTAAAGTTACACTTTTCCTCATAGCTGTATTTCATGTTACTGAAGTTGCATCCCTTCCCTCGTAGCTGTATTGCGTTTTACTGAAGTTACATGCATTCTCACATAGCTGCATTACATGTTCTAAAGTTACAGTATTCCCTCATAGCTTTGACATGTTATTGAAGTTGAATGAAAAAGAAACAACGCCACCGAGTAAAGCACTCAAATTAAAATAGATAAGGAATAGGAAAAAACAAGTGAGTGCACCATAGGCTATAGCATCAACTTCAATAGCTCCAAAAAATCCAGGATGTTCTTCTAGTGAAGTAAAATCCACATTTATTAAAAACGAAAAAACAAACTGCAGTGAGAAGTAAGCGCTTCGGCGTTATCATATAACGCTTCATCAGACATAAAAGCAGTTAGTTAATGCCCCCTTATTTAAATATCTTAATAAATGACATCATCATGCTCTTAAAGGAAAAGGCACAATAAAGACATATAAGCAACATAAATAATATAAAATGCATCTAAACATTGGAAACATAAGACATAACATAATCTGGTCATAATTGGTGTGCTAAAACTCAATGATTCAAAGGTCTAGAGGCTAAGAATGGCTTGATTGTGAACCTGTCATTAAGCCCAAATCTATGGGCTTGTAGTTTAAGGATCCATTTATTTTCTCTTTCCTCAATTCTGTTCTTAATGTTGCCCAATCTGCCATCCACAGATATCAACTCAAGAACTAAGAACTTGAAATAATGAGTGTCTCCTTGTTCTCCAATGTGTTTAGCCAATGCGTTTAGGACATTCCCTTTGGTTATGGCATATATATGTTCCCTAATCCGCTCACGTAATGACCTAGTTGTCATCCCCACGTAAAACATTGGACAGGATTGACAAACTGCTAAGTATACTAAATTAGTTGACTTGCAATTAGCATAATGTTTGAATGTATAGGTCCTGTTGGTCTCAGGGTGTATAACATATATATGCCATAACCAAAGGGAATGTCCTAAACGCATTGGCTAAACACATTGGAGAACAAGGAGACACTCATTATTTCAAGTTCTTAGTTCTTGAGTTGATATCTGTGGATGGCAGATTGGGCAACATTAAGAACAGAATTGAGGAAAGAGAAAATAAATGGATCCTTAAACTACAAGCCCATAGGTTTGGGCTTAATGACAGGTTCACAATCAAGCCATTCTTAGCCTCTAGACCTTTGAATCATTGAGTTTTAGCACACCAATTATGACCAGATTATGTTATGTCTTATGTTTCCAATGTTTAGATGCATTTTATATTATTTATGTTGTTGCTTATATGTCTTTATTGTGCCTTTTCCTTTAAGAGCATGATGATGTCATTTATTAAGATATTTAAATAAGGGGGCATTAACTAACTGCTTTTATGTCTGATGAAGCGTTATATGATAACGCGAAAGCGCTTACTTCTCACTGCAGTTTGTTTTTTCGTTTTTAATAAATGTGGATTTTACTTCACTAGAAGAACATCCTGGATTTTTTGGAGCTATTGAAGTTGATGCTATAGCCTATGGTGCACTCACTTGTTTTTTCCTATACCTTATCTATTTTAATTTGAGTGCTTTACTCGGTGGCGTTGTTTCTTTTTCATTCATTGTCTCATTTTTACATCTCCACCGAGACATGGCTGTTAAGCTAAATGAACGTGGACATGAATTCAGTGCTGTTGAGTCTTTTAACTTGGACGGCATAGTTGACATTACTGTCAACCCGTTATTAAAACTGACTGCTACTGATCTGGACAATACTAATAACACGGCACAATCCTTTAAGAACAACATGGAGGTAACTTTAACAACTAGGAAACTTGAAAGCAGGCTCCACAAGTTAAGGAACACACAGTGGCAAAAACTCCATATGGAAGCCTGCCTCAAGTTTAGATTAGTCCCGAGAGGGCTAAGAGTGCTCAAAATGCCGACTTTCGGCGATTCTAACAAGGAACTTCTCGCTAGATGGCAAAGGTGCAATATCGAAACAAGTTTTTCCTACATACGCATCCTAATTGAACATTACGATGCTGTTATTTGTGATCTAAAAAAGGAGATAAAGACATTACAACTTGAATTAACTGAGATTCTCAATATTGAACAACTCAATGTTCTATATAATGATCTACAACACATGGTTTCGGCTCTAGACATTAAGTGTTTGCAAGACAAGAAGCGTAAACTAGAAAGGGATTTTTTTGATTTCAGCAAATCCCAGGTTTTTTCTTGGCCCAGGGATAATTTACGCTCACGGATTACACCTTCACACAAGAATCCCGATAAGGCACAAGAGTCATCCATGGGGGCTGAGCAACCACGCAGCTTAATCTTGGACACACTCACTGCGCCTACATCTACAAATATCGCTACCAATGTGAACTCGGAAACACTTTCCGTTAGAGACGGAAACGATCACATCATGATTTCTTACTCCAATGTCGCCAACACAGAGACATCTGATCGTCCAGTGATTCCCTGTTCTAATACAATAGTAACAGAGGCACAAGTTCATGTTGATTCAAATGTTGATTTGAATGTTGACACCAACACTCATTCTTCTGCTGACCATTCATCTAAGAACACTCGACGAGATGTACGGAGAAAACAGCTTCCTATTGATTCGTTCGTGAATCCAGTTGAAGACAATTTGTTTGCCATTGGGGAAGGTTTGCCTTCTTTTCCGTTACCTTACCGACCACACGAGACAAGGACTTGGTCTCCTCAAACACGCGCCACGAAAAGGAAAAATATAGAGGACAACACGCTGTCGATGAAGAAGGTATGGAAATCATGAATTCCACTGACTCTAACTTTTTGAATCTCAAGACTTGTGACAATGATTTAGTCATTAACATATCTAGCTATGAGCTGAATGCCTTTGAATTGTCTGTCCTTAACAAAGGACTAGGTTTTATTCCCTCTAGCTGCAATGATGCTACTGACATCATTGTGGACGTTAAATTGTTTACCAGGAATTTGAGCTTAAAGTTGTTATTTGGGCAACATGATGAGCATAATTCTGACATTCATATGCCCTTTAAGAAACCTTCTACGTTCATTCCACAACAACATTCCCTTTTAGAAGCGTTTGAGCAGGCTGTCGAGAAGGACTTGTTTGAATTATACAATGATACTAGTATTAAATCTTGTTTTTACAATTTAACATTGAATGAGAAACTGGCTCTCAATAGCTTGAAGAACAATAGTTCTATTACCATCAGACAAGCTGACAAAGGGGGCGCCATCATTGTGATGGACCACTCTTTTTATTCTGACAAAATGTTGTTTATGCTCTCTGACAATGAGACATATTTGCCCCTCCCTACTTATAGATTGAACAACCTTATAAAGAATGTACAGTCTATACTTTATGATTTAATGCTGACAGGCACTATTGACAATGAATTGTACTTATATTTTTCAGTAGACAAACCCTTGATTCCATCTTTTAGGGGCCTTCCCAAGATACACAAGGATGCTGTGGATCCACCTCTACGCCCTATTGTATCCAGTAGGGGTTGGCTCACCGAACCTTTGTCAATTTATCTTGACAAAATGCTTAAACCCATTGTATCTCAAGTTGACTATATCTTAAATGATACATCTGGCTTTTTAAATAATCTTGCCAAGTTTATTGATACATTTGGTTTTGACCATAATGACATATTGGTCACTCTTGATGTCAAATCTCTTTTTACGTCTATTCCAAATGATAAAGGTTTAGATTTTATTAGAGCCATGTTGTTACGTAGCAACATAGCGTCTCATTTGATAGATAGATTTATCTCATTACTTGAAGTAGTTCTTGAGAACAATGTTTTGTGCTATCAGAATAAGTATTTTCTGCAAACAAAGGGAGTAGCGATGGGTACCCCTTGTGCCAACGCCTATGCCAACTTGGTACTGGCACAATGGGAGTACTCATTTGTGTTCAACAGTGATCTAGACCATTCAAGGCATTTGAAATTCTACAACAGATTTGTAGATGATGTGTTTCTTTTGTGGGGGGGCAATGATGAACAACTTCTAGAGTTTGTCCAGTACATTAATGCCTCTACTGATTTTTTGAGTTTTGATTATTCTCATTCATTCAATCAGATTGACTTTTTGGATGTCAAGATCATTAAAAGTAGAGATGGTTTTGATACTGAACTCCATAGGAAATCTTGTTGGAGGAACAATCTGTTGCATCGTGGAAGTATGCATCCACAACACATCTATAAGAATATTGTCAGGAATCAAACTACTAGGATTTCTAAGCTCACATCCAATCAGTTAACCTACCAGCACCATAGCAAATGTTTGGCCAGTGATTTTATATCTAGGGGCTATGATGCCAAGTTTGTCCATAATGCCATCTCTGAAGGTGATTCTCACAGAGAAAAACATGGAGCTCCTTTGATTAGAACTAGTCACACCAATCCCACTTCTTCCAACACTAGGAACACCAGGAACACATCGAACATCAACAGGATTGTCATACCTTACACCAATAGAAATAGTCACATCATGAACATTTTACACAGACACTGGAATATCCTTCTGTTAGATGAGAAAATTGGTTCCTTGGTTGACACCAGACCGAGAGTGGCATACAAGAATATGCTTTCACTTAACAGATTGCTCTGTTATGACAAGACACCCGTTCAAACTCAGAAGAGTTGCAAACTTGGTACTTTTGCATGTCATATATGTAACCAATGCAAATATATAGCTAATACCAATATTTTTATACACCCTGAGACCAACAGGACCTATACATTCAAACATTATGCTAATTGCAAGTCAACTAATTTAGTATACTTAGCAGTTTGTCAATCCTGTCCAATGTTTTACGTGGGGATGACAACTAGGTCATTACGTGAGCGGATTAGGGAACATATATATGCCATAACCAAAGGGAATGTCCTAAACGCATTGGCTAAACACATTGGAGAACAAGGAGACACTCATTATTTCAAGTTCTTAGTTCTCGAGTTGATATCTGTGGATGGCAGATTGGGCAACATTAAGAACAGAATTGAGGAAAGAGAAAATAAATGGATCCTTAAACTACAAGCCCATAGATTTGGGCTTAATGACAGGTTCACAATCAAGCCATTCTTAGCCTCTAGACCTTTGAATCATTGAGTTTTAGCACACCAATTATGACCAGATTATGTTATGTCTTATGTTTCCAATGTTTAGATGCATTTTATATTATTTATGTTGTTGCTTATATGTCTTTATTGTGCCTTTTCCTTTAAGAGCATGATGATGTCATTTATTAAGATATTTAAATAAGGGGGCATTAACTAACTGCTTTTATGTCTGATGAAGCGTTATATGATAACGCAAAGCTTTACTTCTCACTGCAGTTTGTTTTTTCGTTTTTAATAAATGTGGATTTTACTTCACTAGAAGAACATCCTGGATTTTTTGGAGCTATTGAAGTTGATGCTATAGCCTATGGTGTACTCACTTGTTTTTTCCTATATGTTATTGAAGTTGTGTCCTTTCCCTCATAGCAGCAGTACATGTTACTGAAGTTACATCCATTCTCTCATAGCTGTATTAGATATTACTGAAGTTAGTGAAGTTACATCCATTCCCTCATAGCTGTATTACATGGTACTGAAGTTACATGCATTCTCTTACAGCTGTATTACATGTTACTGAAGTTACATCCATTCCCTCATATCTGTATTGCATGTTACTGAAGTCATATCCATTCCCTCATAGCTGTATTGCATGTTACTGAAGTTGTATCCAGTCCCTCATAGCTGCATTACTTGTTACTGAAGTTACCTGCATACACTCATAGCAGTATTACATATTACTGAAGGTGGGTCCATTGTCTCATAGCTGTATTACATGTTACTGATGTTACATCCTTTCCCTCATAGCTTTTTTACATGTTACTGAAGTTACATCCTTTCCCTCATAGCTTTTTTACATGTTACTGATGTTAGACCCACTCCCTCATGGCTGTATTACGTTACTGAAGTTGTGTCCATTCCTTTTCTAGCTGCGTTATATTTTACTGAAGTTACATCCTTTCTCTCATAGCTGTATTACATGTTAATGAAGTTGTGTCCATTCCCTCATAGCTGTATTACATGTTACTGAAGTTACATCCATTCCCTCATAGCTGTATTACATATTACTGAAGGTGTGTCCATTCCCTGATAGCTGTATTATGTTACTGAAGTTACATCCATTCCCTCATAGCTGTTTTACATGTTACTGAAGTTACGTGCATTCCCTCATAGCTGCATTACATGTTCTGAAGTTACAGTTATTCACTCATTGCTTTATGACATGTTACTGAAGGTGTGTCCATTCCCTCTTAGATGTATTACAAGTTACTAAAGTTGTGTCCTTTCCATCATAGCTGTATTACGTTACTGAAGTTACATCCTTTCCCTTATAGCTGTATTACATGTTACTGAAGTTACATCCATTCCCTCATAGCTGTATTACATGTTACTGAAGTTACATCCATTCCCTCATGGCTGTATTACATGTTAGTGAAGTTATATCCATTTCCTCATAGCTGTATTACATGTTACTGAATTTTCACCATTCCCTCATAACTGTATTACATGTTATTGCAGTTGCATCCATTCCCTCATAGCTGTAGTATGTGTTACTGAAGTTTCTTCCATTCCCTCATAACAAAAGTAATGTGTATTCCCCCATAGCTGTATCACATATTACTGAAGTTATATCCTTTCCTTCACAGCTGTATTACATGTTACTGAAGTTCTGTCCATTCTCTTATGGTTGGTTGTATTACGTGTTACCGAAGTTACATGCATTCCCTCATAGCTGTATTGCATGTTACTGAAGTGTAATCCATTCCCTGATAGCTGCATTACATGTTACTGAAGTTACAGCCATTCCCTCATAGCTTTATTGATTGTTACCGAAGGTGTGTCTATACTCTCATACCTGTACATGTTACTGAAGTTGTGTCCATTCCTTCACAGCTGTATTACATGTTATTGAAGTTGCATCCTTTTTCTCATAGCTGTTTTACATGTTACTGAACTTGCATCCATTCCCTCATAGCTGTATTATATGTTACTGAAGGACATCCATTCCCTCATAGCTGTATTACATATTACCTCCATTCCCTCATAGCTTTGTTACATGATACTAAAGTTATGTCTATTCCCTCATAGCTTATGACATGTTACTGAAGTTACATCCTTTCCTTCACAGCTGTATTACATGTTACTGAAGTTGTGTCAATTCTGTTATAGTTGTATTACATGTTAATGAAGTTTCATGCATTCCCTCATAGCTGAATTGCATGTTACTGAAGTTACATCCTTTCCTTTACAGCTGTATTACATGTTACTGATGTTATGTCCATTCCCTCATAGCTGTCTAACATGTTATTGAAGTTACATCCATTCCCTCTTAGCTGTATTACATGTTACTGAAGTTACATCTTTTCCCTCTTAGCTGTATTACATGTTACTGAAGTTACATCTTTTCCCTCTTAGCTGTATTACATGTTGCTGAAGTTACATCCTGTCCGTCATAGCTGTATTACACGCTACTGAAGTTGTGTCCATTCCCTCATAGCTGTATTACATCTTACTGAAATTGCATCCATTCCCCTGTAGGTGTATTACATATTACTGAATGCATCTCCATTCTCTCATAGCTGTATTATGTTACTGAAGTTACATCCTTTCCCTCATAACTCTATTACATGCTACTGAAAGAATGTACATTCCCTCATAGCTGTATTACAGGTTACTGAAGTTGTATCCATTCCCTCATAGCTGGTTTACATCTTACTGAAGTTACATCCATTCCCTTGTAGGTGTATTACATATTACTGAAGGTGTCTCCATTCTCTTATAGCTGTATTGTTACTGAAGTTACATCCATTCACTCATAACTGTATTACATGTTACTGAAGTTACATTCTTTCCCTCATAGCTTTTTTACATGTTACTGAACTTACATCTATAGTTGTATTACATGCTACTGAAGGACATCCATTCCCTTATAGCTGTATTACGTATTACTGAAGTCGCTTCAATTCTCTCATAGCTGTTAGGTTACTAAAGTTATGTCCATTCCCTCATAGCTGTATTATATGTTACTGACATTATGTTCATTCCCTCATAGCTGTATTACATGTTACTGAAGTTACATCCTTTCACTCAAAATTGTATTGCATGTTACTGAAGTTGTATCCATTCCCTAGTAGCTGCATTACATATTACTGAAGTTGCCTCCATTCCCTCATAGCTGTTACATGTTCTGAAGTTACATGCTTTCCCTCATAGCTGTATTGCATGTTACTGAAGTTACATCCTTTCCTTCATAGCTGTATTACATGTTATTGACATTATGTCCATTCCCTCATAGCTATATGTTACTGACATTATGTCCATTCCCTCATAGCTATATTACATGTTACTGAATATACATCCATTCCCTCTTAGTTGTATTACATGTTACTGAAGGTGTGTCAATTCCCACATAGCTGTATTACATGTTACTGAAGTGACATCCTTTCTAACTTAGCTGTATTACATGTAACTGAAGTTACAACCTTTCCCGCTTAGAGGTTTTACATGTTACTAAAGTTAAATCCATTCACTCATGGCTGTATTACATGTTACTGGAGTTGTCTCTGTTCCTTCATAGCTGTTTAACATGTTACTGAAGTGACATCCATTTCCTCATAGCTACTTTAGATGTTACTGAAGTTACATCCATTCGCTCATACCTATATTACATGTTACTGAAATGTGTCCATTCCCTCATAGCTGTATTACATGATATTGAAGTTGTGTCCATTCCCTCATAGCTGTATTATCTGTTACTGAAGTTAGATATTTTCCGTCATGCCAGTATTACATGTTACTGAAGTTACATCCTTTCTCTATTAGCTGCACTACATGTTTCTGAAGTTACATCCATTCCCTCATAGGTATATTACATGCTACTGAAAGAGTATACATTCCCTCATAGCTGTATTACAGGTTACTGAAGGAGTGTCCATTCCTTCATAGCTGTATTACATGTTACTGAAGTTACATGAATTCTCTCATTGCCGTATTATTTGTTACTGAATCTACGTCCACTACCTCATAGCTGTATTACATGTAAATGAAGTTACATCCATTCTGTCATAGCCGTTTTACATGCTACTGAAGTTACAGCCATTCCCTCATAGCTCTGTTATATGTTACTGAAGTTTCGTCCATTCCTTCATAGCTGCATTACATGTTGCTGAAGTTCTGTCCATTCTCTTATGGTTGAATTACATGTTACTGACGTTACATGCATTCCCTCATAGCTGTATTGCATGTTACTGAAGTTTCATCCATTCTGTGATAGCTGCATTACATGTTACTGAAGTTACAGCCATTCCCTCATAGCTTTATTGATTGTTACTGAAGGTGTGTCTATACTCTCATACCTTTACATGTTACTGAAGTTTTGTCCATTCCTTCATAGCTGTATTACATGTTACTGAAGTTACATCCTTTTTCTCATAGCTGTTTTACATGTTACTGAACATACATCCATTCCCTCATAGCTGTATTATACGTTACCGAAGGACATCCATTCCCTCATAGCTGTATTACATGATACTAAAGTTATGTCTATTCTCTCATAGCTGTATTACATGTTACTGAAGTTGTGTCCATTCTCTTTTAGTTGTATTACATGTTACTGAAGATACATGCATTCCCTCATAGCTGAATTGCATGTTACTGAAGTTGCATCCTTTTCTTTATAGCTGTATTACATGTTACTGACGTTATGTCCATTTCCTCACAGCTGTCTTACATGTTATTGAAGTTACATCCATTCCCTCTTAGCTGTATTAAATGTTACTGAAGTTACATCCTTTCCCTCTTAGCTGTATTACATGTTACTGCACATCAGAGCGAAATCCCATGAAGGGAAGACATCTCTGATCAATATTAGCAGAAAACTACGTTCTCTCATAAAAACATCCAAGGCAAACTTTGATTGAAAATTCGCTAAGGACACTAAAGATAACCTCAAAGCCTTCTTCAGCTATGTTAGAAACCTGGGTGGAAACCCTCAGATATGCTCAGAGTTGGTTCACAATAACAAAAAATACACTGAACCCACAGATATTGCTGACATTCTGGCTGACAGGTTCAGTGCAAATTTCTCCCCTCCTTCACCTCCAAAAGAAGAAATATTTATCCCAGCTGAATGTAATCTCCCTGTCATCTCAGATGTTCAAGTGAGAACCGCCTTAAACAAAGCAAAAAACACAGCATCAATGGGACCTGACGGTATCCCAGGGTGCGTGTTACGTGAACTCCAAGAGGAGCTAAACTCACACATAAAAATGCTATTTAACCTTAGCCTTACTTCGGGATATGTACCTGAACACTGGCGTACAGCAACAGTGGTCCCACTCCACAAGGGGGGTGCCTCTACAGACCCTGGAAACTACTGCCCCATAAGCTTAACTAGCCTGGTCTGCAAAGCTTTGGAAAGAATCATTATGGAACTCATAAACAGAGACATAGGGGACCTACAGACACTTGACCCCACCCAGTTCGGCTTTGTAAAGGGCAGATCCTGCCTTTTAAACCTGGTTGACTTTTTCGAACAGTCACTAGAGCCATTGATGAGGGCAAAGCAGTCCATACAGCATACCTGGACTTGGCTAAGGCCTTCGACACAATACCCCACTCAGGCATCATAGATAAGCTAAACAGCTTAAAAGTAAACCCTTATGTCACTAGATGGGTTGCAAACTGGCTAAAGGACAGAACCCATAAAGTTAAAATCGCTGGAGCAATGTCAGACTCAAAGCCAGTCACAAGTGGTGTCCCACAGGGATCTGTCCTGAGACCCCTCTTGTTCGGCATTTATTTCTCAGATGTTAAAGCAAACATGGGAGGGCTGTGGCTGACAAAGTTCGCAGATGACTGCAAACTAGGCACCATAGTCGATACACCAGCAGACACATACATCCTACAAAAAGGCCTCACTGAAACGGACAACTGGTGCCGTAGTCACGGCCTTAAACTAAATGCCAAAAAATGTGTAGTCATCCCTTTTGGAAAAAACAAAGTACCCACAAATTATCACATAGACAGCAACCCACTGAGTACGGAAAAAGTAATCAGAGACCTAGGGACCCAAGTAGACAACGACCTCTCATTTGACACCCACGTTGCCAAAGTGGTTAGAAAAACATTCCACCTTGCACACCTCATCATGAAGGGATTCACATCCAGATCCAAGGATGTCATTGTACCCCTATATTCCTCCCTCATCAGACCCATGATTGAGTACAATGCCCCATTTGGTATGTACCTCACCCGGCATTTGCAACAGCTGGAGAGACCACAAAAGTACCTCACCAAAAGGATCAAGGGTCTCCAACATATGTCTTATTCTGCCAGACTAAAGAAACTTCAGCTCTATTCAGTAGCATACCGCCTGCTCAGAGGTGATCTCTGCCTGACGTACAAGGCCATGTCCAATCAGGATCTGATGGACATGCTCCACCTCAAAAAATCCAAATCCATCAGGACCACGAGAGCTAAAGATTTAAACCTTGGCACAGGTATGAGTAGGACATGCTGGAGGGATAGATTCATAACCCAGAGGCTTCCCATGCTTTGGAACAGGATCCCAGTTCGTATTAGACAGAGCCCCTCACTGATTCTCTTCAAGAGAAATCTTGATGAGTGGATGGGAGATCGAAAGTTTACCCCAGGGGTCACATTAAACTAATTCTATTATATAAGGGGACCTTCATTGTGTCAACTACTAGACAGAGGCACAGTATTCTAGATTTATTCTGTACATTTTTGTACCATTTCATAGGGTGGCAAAAGCCACATCACTATGGCTAGGCTTACAAATGCCCCAGGGCAGATAGCCTAGTACTATACTATGAAACTACTGAAGTTATATCCATTCCCTCATAGCTGTATTGCATGTTGGTAAAGTAACATCATGTCCCTCATAGCTGTATTACACGCTACTGAAGTTGTGTCCATTCCCTCATAGCTGTATTACATCTTACTGAAGTTACATCCATTCCCTTGTAGGTGTATTAAATATTACTGAATGTGTCTCCATTCTCTCATAGCTGTATTATGTTACTGAAGTTACATCCATTCCCTCATAACTGTATTACATGTTACTGAAGTTACATCCATTCCCTCATAGCTGTATTACATGTTACTGAAGGGCATCCATTCCCTCATAGCTGTATGACATGTTACTGAAGTTGCATCCTTTCCCTCATAACTGTATTAAATGTTACTGAAGCTACATTCTTTCCCTCATAGCTTTTTTACATGTTACTGAACTTACATCCATTCCCTCATAGCTGTATTACATGCTACTGAAGGACATCCATTCCCTCATAGCTGTATTACATATTACTGAAGTTTCTTCAATTCCCTCATAGCTGTTACATGTTACTAGAGTTATGACCATTCCCTCATAGCTGTTACATGTTACTGAAGTTACATCCTTTCCCTCATAGCCGTATTGCATGTTACTGAATGTGTTTGTCCATTCCCTAATAGCTGTATTACATGTTACTGAAGTTATGTTCATTTTCTCATAACTGTATTATATGTTACTGAAGTTACGTTCATTCTCTCATAGCTGTATTACATGTTACTGAAGTTACATCCTTTCCCTCAAAACTGTATTGCATGTTACTGAAGTTGTATCCATTCCCTAGTAGCTGTATTACATATTACTGAAGTTGTCTCCATTCCCTCATAGCTGTTACATGTTCTGAAGTTACATCCTTTCCCTCATAGCTGTATTGCATGTTACTGAAGTTACATCCTTTCCTTCATAGCTGTATTACATGTTACTGACATTATGTCCATTCCCTCATAGCTATATTATATGCTACTGACATTATGTCCATTCCCTCATAGTTATATTACATGTTACTGAATATACATCCATTCCCTCTTAGCTGTATTACGTTTCTGAAGTAACATCCATTACCTCATATCTGTAATAAGTTTCTGAAGTTAAACCCATTCCCTTATAGCTTTATTACATGTTACTGAAGTTACATCCTTTCCTCATAGTTGTATTACATGTTACTGAAGGTGTGTCATTTCCCACATAACGGTATTACATGTTACTGAAGTGACATCCTTTCCCACATAGCTGTATTTCATGTAACTGAAGTTACAACCTTTCCCGCTTAGTGGTTTTACATGTTACTAAAGTTACATCCATTCACTCATGGCTGTATTACATGTTACTGAAGTTGTCTCTGTTCCCTCATAGCTGTTTAACATGTTACTGAAGTTACATCCATTTCCTCATAGCTGCTTTAGATGCTACTGAAGTTACATCCAATTGCTCATACCTTTATTACATGTTACTGAATTGTGTCAATTCCCTCATAGCTGTATTACATGATAATGAAGGTGTGTCCATTCCCTCTTAGCTGTATTATATGTTACTGAAGTTAAATCGTTTCCCTCATGCCAGTATTACATGTTACATGTTCTGAAGTTACATCCTTTCCCTCATAGCTGTATTGCGTGTTACTGAAGTTACAGCCTTTCCCTCATAGCTGTATTCCATGTTACTGAAGGTGTGTCCATTCCCTCATAACTGTATTCCGTGTTACTGAAGTTATGTCCACTCCCTAATAGCTGTATTACATGTCACTGAAGTTACATCCTTTCCCTCATACATGTATTACAAGTTACTGAAGTTATATCCTTTCTCTATAGCTACACTACATGTTACTGAAGTTACATCCATTCCGTCATAGGTGTATTACATGCTACTGAAAGAGTGTACATTCCCTCTTAGCTGTATTACAGGTTACTGAAGTTACATGAATTCTCTCATTGCTGTATTATTTGTTACTGAATTTATGTCCATTACCTCATAGCTGTATTGCATGTAAATGAAGTTACATCCATTCCCTCATAGCCGTATTACATGATACTGAAGTTACACCCATTCCCTCATAGCTGTGTTATATGTTACTGAAGTTTCGTCCATTCCTTCATAGCTACATTACATGTTACTGAAGTTACAGCCATTCCCTCATACAGTTACTACATCTTAGTGAAGGTGTGTCCATTCCCTCATCGCATTATTACATGTTACTGAAGTTGTGGCAGTTCCCTTATAGTTGTATTACATGTTACTGAAGTTTTATCCATTCCCTCATAGCTGTATTAGATGTTACTGAAGTTACATCCATTCCCTCATGACTGCATTACATATTACTGAAGTTACATCCATTCCCACATATCGGTATTACATGTTACTAGCTTTACATCCATTCCCTCATAGCTGTATTTTATGTTACTGAAGTTTCATCCATTCCTTCATAGCTGCATTACATTTTACTGAAGTTACAGCCAATCCCTCACAGCTTTATTACATGTTACTGAAGGTGTGTCCATTCCCTCATAGGTGTAGTATGTTACTGAAGTGACATTGTTTCCCACATAGCTGTATTTCATGTTACTGAAGTTAAAACCTTTCCTCATAGTTATATTACATGTTACTGAAGTTACATCCATTCCTTCATAGCTGTAGTACATTTCTGAAGTTACATCCATTCACTCATAGCTGTATTACAAGTTACTGAAGTAACATCCATTTCCTTATAGGTGTATTACATGTTACTGAAATTACATCCATTCCCTCATAGCTGTATACATGTTACTGAAGGTGTGTCCGTTCCTTTATTGTTGTTTTACATGTCACTGAAGTTGCAGCTATTCCCCCATAGCTGTATTACATGTTACTGAAGTTACATCCATTCCCTCATAGCTATATTACATGTTACTGAAGTTATGTCCATTTTCTCATAGCTGTATTACATGTTAATGAAGTTATGCCCTTTCCCTCATAGCTGAATTACATGTTGAAGGTTTGTCCATTCCCTCATAGTTATATTACTTGTTGAAGTTGTATCCATTTCGTCATAGCTGTATTAGATGTTACTGAAGTTACATCCATTCCCTCATAGCTGTATTACATGTTACTGAAGTTGTGTCAATTCCCTCATAGCTGTATTACATGTTACTGAAGTTGTGTCAATTCCCTCATAGTTGTATTACATGTCATTGAAGTTATGTCCATTCCCTCATAGCTTACTGCATGTTTCTGAAGTTAAATACATTCCCTCATAGGTGTATTAGATGTTACTGAAGTTGTGTCCATTCCCTCATACCTGTATTACATTTTACTGAAGTTACTTCCTTTCTCTCATAGCTGAATTACATGCTACTGAAGTTACATCCATTCCCTCATAGCTGTATATTACTGAAGTTACATCCATTCCCTCTTAGCTGTATTACATGTTACTGAAGTTACATCAATTCCCTCATAGCTGTATTCATTATTACTGAAGGTGTGTCCATTCCCTGATAGCTGTATTACATGTTACTGAAGTTACAGCCTTTCCCTCATAGTTGTTACATGTTGCTGAAGTTACATCCTTTCCTTCATAGCTGTTACATGTTACTGAAGTTACACCCATTCCCTCATAGCTGTATTACATGTTGCTGAAGTTGTGTCCATTCCCTCATAGCAGTATTACATGTTACTGAAGTTACATCCATTCCCTCATTGCTGTATTACATGTTACTGAAGTTACATGCTTTCCTTCATAGCTACATTACGTCTTAAAGTTTTAGCTATTCCCTCATAGCTTTATGACATGTTACTGAAGGTGTGTCCGTTCTCTCATAGATGTATTTCATGTTACTAAAGTTGTATCCAATCCCTCAAAGCTGTATTACATGTTACTAAAGTTACATCCTTTCCCTTGTAGCTGTATTACATGTTACTGAAGTTACATGCATGCCCTCATAGCTGCATTACATGTTACTGAAGTTACATCCTTTCCCTCATAGCTGTATTACATGTTAATGAAGTTGTGTCCATTCCCTCATAGATGTATTACTTGTTACTGAAGTTATGTCCATTCCCTCATAGCTGCATTACATGTTACTGAAGTTAATTCCTTTCCCTCATAGCTGTATTACATGTTAATGAAGTTGTGTCCTTTCCCTCATAGATGTATTACTTGTTACTGAAGTTACATCCATTCCCTCATAGCTGTATTACATATTACTGAATGTGTTCCCATTCCCTGATAGATGTATTACATGTTACTGAAGTTACATCCTTTCTCTCATAGCTGTGTTACATGTTACTGAAGTTACATCCATTCACTCATTGCTGTATTACATGTTATTAAAGTTGTGTCCATTCCCTCTTAGCTGCATTGCATGTTACTGAAGCTACATTCTTTTCCTTATAGCTGTATTACATGTTAATAAAGTTGTGTCCATTCCCTCATAGCTGTATTACATGTTACTGAAGTTACATCCATTCCCTCATAGCTGTATTACATATTACATAAGGTGTGTCCATTCCCTGATAGCTGTATTTTATGTTACTGAAGTAACATCCTTTCCCTCATAGCTGTGTTACATTACTGAAGTTACATACTTTCCCTCATAGCTGTATTACATGTTACTGAAGTTACACCCATTCCCTCATAGCTGTATTACATGTTACTGAAGTTACATGCATTCCCTCATAGCTGCATTACATGTCTTAAAGTTATAGCTATTCCCTCATAGCTTTATGACATGTTACTGAAGGTGTGCCCATTCTCTCATAGATGTATTACATGTTACTGAAGTTGTATCCAGTCCCTCATACCTGTATTACATGTTACTGAAGTTACATCCTTTCCCTTATAGCTGTATTACATGTTACTGAAGTTACATCACTTCCCTCTTAGCTGTATTACATATTACTGAAGTTACATCCATTCCCTTATAGCTGTATTACATGTTACTGAAGTTTCATCCATTCACTGATAGGTGCATTACATATTACTGAAGTTACAGCTATTCCCGCTTAGCTTTTTTACATGTTACTGAAGGTGTATCAATTCCCTCCTAGCTGTGTTTCATGTTACTGAAGTTATGTCCATTTTCTCATAACTGTATTATATGTTACTGAAGTTACGTTCATTCTCTCATAGCTGTATTACATGTTACTGAAGTTACATCCTTTCCCTCAAAACTGTATTGCATGTTACTGAAGTTGTATCCATTCCCTAGTAGCTGTATTACATAATGTGATAGTGTTCAATCTCGCCGTTTGTTCTTACACATGGGTTCGGAGCCGATCCTCGGCTCCGTGCCGGCCTCTTGCAAGCTCTGCATCGAGAAGAAGCTCGAGACAATCTAATACCCACAATCCCCCTCTGCCTTTACCTCAGATCTAGTTTGCCGCTGCTGCATACGCATCGTTGGGAGCTAGCTCGAGAGTCTAAGCTAAGATATAACTTTATTTTGTTATATTTTATTAGGATTCTATTTCTATTTGATGTTTTTCTGTATTAGCTGTATGATTGTGTTGTGGTCTCGTTGAGTTATTGGTACTGTTAACTAATTTTATCGGTTAAATATATTTCGGGGCCTACACCCTTCATAAATTTACCAAGTAGAGGAAACTTATTACGGATTTGACAATTTTCATCGGATTTGACAAACTTTAACGGATTTGACTGTATTACTGGATTTGTCTCTCTTTTCCTATAATGTCTGAGAAGGTGAAGTCAGGTTTCAAGCGTTGTCAGTGTGGCCAGAAAATGTCAGTCACTGACAACCATAGTTCCTCGTCTACTGCCTTGGCCCTCTCCACTTGCAAGAGGACTGCTCTATCTGTCACTCTTTTAGTGGGAGGTCATGACAGATAGGCGCAGGAAACTAATGGACAGAGGTCTATTGAAACCGTCTTTCCAGGAGGCTTTGGATGCTTCTGACCAGGCATCAAGTCCTCTAAGGAATCAAGACGTCGGAGCCCAAGTCATCGGCTCGAGCTTTTCAAAGTTAGATCACGGTTCCACAGACTTGGGCAGTGTTCAACTGGTGTCGGTTCCTGAGCCCAGTCTTGGAACCGGTGATGGAGCTCCCTCCTCGACCTTATTGAGTTCGGCTCCGTCTTCGGTTCCTTGACCCGTTCTTCCTCCAAACTTTCGGATATCGATGTGGATCGCGTGGTGCAGAAGTTATTGGAGCATTGACCCTCTCAAACTTATTTCGGTTTCCACCCAGTTGGTGTCGAAACTTGAAGGCCTCCCTGTATCTCCATCCATTCCTCCTCCGAGACCGATTCAGTCTTTGGAGCGGAAGAGGCTGATCTACTGATTGTGGAGCCCTCGGTCCAGAACCGTCCTTTCTCGGTCTGTTCCTCTCATCGACTCCGGAACCGATACGAGTCTCGGAGCCGACGGTCTGTCCTGGGTTCGGGGCCGAGTCGAACCGACGTTTGTTCCGACTCTCCCTCGGGCCTCGGCGGATCGATTCGGCTCCGTCCTCGGGTCGATGCCTTCGGTGCCCGTGTCGGGATTCTTCCCATTTCCTCGAACCGGGGACTCTTCGATCGGGACCGGGAGCATTCGACCTGATGAGGAAGGTGTTGTCTACCCAGACAACCACATCAGTGGAAGCAACCTCTCCTCCCCATAAAGGGCCTTTGTCTTCATCTGCACCCACGGCCACATCCAAGCGTCGGGCACCAGTGTCTCAGCCACCCCTGGAGGTGCCCCTCTTCCTCCGAGGCTTCTTCGGATGCTCCCCACGAAGAAGTCCCTAGGAAGAGATTGTGTAAGAGGAGACACTTGGATTCTCCACAGGAATCCTTGACATCTGATACTGACTTAGATGAGTCAGAGGGTCCCCTAAGTCACCTTCGGAAGATGTCTCTTTTGGACATATTGGAGATCCTGAAGCAGAGGTGACTGGCAGGCCCTTCCCCCTTCTGAGGATGAGTCAGTTCTGCTGAAGGCATTTCGTGCTCGCCCTTCCTCCTCCTGGGTCACTCCGCCCTTGGGTGAGTTAATGGAGTTGATTGGTCGAAGGCGTGGAGACACCTGACAGTGGAACCAGTCCCTAGGAAGCCAAATAAGTACATTACGGCACCACAGGACAAGGCTTACCTCACCAAAGGAGTTCCAGTACGCCATGGTGGTGGCAGCGCCACGAAAAGGAGATGTCGGAGTCTTCCTCATCTGTCCATCCACCTAACAAAGATTCTAGGACCATGGACAGATACGGAAGCGCATTTTCAGTTCAGCGGCTTTCTATGCGTTCCCTGAACTATTTGACCCATTTTACACATTTACAGAGGGATCTAGTCAAAGAGTTGGGAGATACCCTCCAGGGTACTACAGATGCTGCTGTGTCAGAGAAAGTTACAGCGCATCTCAACACCCTTACATCCATTGTAAACTCGTCCATGAGGCTGATATCCTCGCAGCGAAGGATCGAGTAGGGCAGCGGCTTCAGCGATTGCTCTTCATAGGCAATCCTGGATGCGCTTATGTTCGTTCGAAGCCTTCAAGTCTTCCTTTACTAACGCCCCATTTGATGGAGCCACACTTTTGGCCCTAAAGTAAAGGAGACCCTTACCGGTGTGAACAAGAGGAAAGACTCTGTCTGCTGTCGGAGTCCGTTTTCCACCCTTCCAGACCGCACCCCAAAGGGCAACGTGGTGGGAAAATGTGGTTTCAAAACACCAAGGATCTTTCCCAAACACACAGGGTGATGCCCCTCTAGAGGCAGAGGGGCAGAGGTGGAAGACGCCGCCCTGGCGGCAGAGGGGTCCGCAAAACCAAGGTGACAGGGATAACCTCCTGGCAAACCTTTCCAGCACTCCTGAGAGGAGGCCCGACTGTCCTGCTCTGGAGGCAGTCGGGTCGCTTAGCTTTATACCCTCAGGCCTGGCAGAACATAACTACAGACAAGTGGGTAAAAAGCGTGGTTACCAGAGGTTACAACATACCCTTTCTATCTCAGCCCATCCCAAAGAAAAGACTCCCAGATGTACCGCCCATCTGCGAGAGCCAGCAGCTATAGAAATTTCAAAGCTGCTAGAAAAAAGAGTCATCCAACCAGTCCCAGCGGACCAGCAAGGATTCGGGACTTACTCAAGGTTCTTTTTAGTTCCAAAGAAAACAGGGGACTGGAGGCCCATTCTGGACCTAAGCTACCTCAATACCTTCGTCAGGAAAGAAAAGTTCCGAATGGTCACGCTTCAATCGATCCTTCAATTCTTACAGAAGGACGACTGGATGTGCTCAATAGATCTAGAGGATGCATACTACCACATAAAAATGGCCAGGGCATCCAGAGATCATCTGCGCTTCCGGCTGGGGGCCAGTCACTTTCAATTTCGAGCCCTGCCCTTTGGTCTGACCTCAGCCCCCAGGGTCTTCACCAAATGTATGGCAGTGGTAGCGTCTCACTTGAGACGCCAGGGATTCCAGGTGTTTCCGTATCTGGACGACTGGCTCCTTTCTGCCACCACCCGGCGTCAACTACTACAGGCCAGAGACTTTGTTCTTCAACTGTGTGTTCACCTAGGGATTTCCGTAAACTTGAAAATCCTTACTTCAGCCATCACAAAACATCTTGTTCATACGAGCAGAGTTAGACACACGTCAGTTGATTCTGAGGCTTCCCCCAGAAAGGATATTATCTCTTCAGACTCATATTCGTCTTCTACTCTTGTCAAGGAAATCTCCTGCAAAACTAGTACTAAAGGTGTTGGGCCTCATGTCAGCCTCCTGATTGCAATTCCCTGGGAAGGCTGCACATGAGAGTCCTACAATGGCTGCTGTTTGCACAATGGTCGTTTCAACAACTACCTCTAACACACGAGATTCTTATAACAAAGACATGCAAAACAGATCTAAACTGGTGGCTTCAAACGTGCAACCTTTCCAAGGGAGACCGTTTGTGCTACCCACGCCCACAGTTACGGTGACCACGGACGCTTCCCTGATAGGGTGGGGGGGCATCTTTCAGGGACAGACAGTCCAAGGCGAATGGACCAATTTGAGTACAATCTGCACATCAATGTTCTAGAGTTGAGGGCAGTGTTTCTAGCGTTGCAACACTTTGCTCCCCTTCTTCCTCTAGGGACTATTGCAGTTCAGACGGACAACATGTTGGTAGTCTGGTACATAAACAAGCAGGGAACCAAGTCCTATCAGCTATGCAGAGGCCATGAGAATTTGGCAGTGGGCGGAGTCCACGGTCGCTTTCTAATAGCAACGCACATCCCGGGTCATCCAGCGTCATAGCCGACAGGCTGAGCAGAGCAATTCTGTTACCGCCGAGTGGTCCCTAAAACAGTCAGTGGCGAAAGGATTTTTCGCGTGGCCAGCCTTCCTGTGATCTGTTTGCGTCTCCAATGAACGCCAAATGCAGGAGCTACTTTGCCCTATTACCCCCTCCAGGGGAAGTCCCCAGGGACGCACTGGTTTACGATTGGCCCCCGGGACTCCTGTACGCATTTCCCCCATTTCCTCTGATATCAAAGTTTCTCCAGAAAGCCAACAACCTACACAGGACGATAATCCTCATTGCCCCATTCTGGCCTCGTCAAATTTGGTTTCCCTTCCTGAAGATACACTGCATTCGGGGACCCTGGATTCTGGACCCAGAGCCAGACCTATTGACTCACTCGTCAGGGGTTCCCCATCCCGCGCTTCTGTCCCTCCATCTAGCAGCTTGGCTGCTCCAATTCCCAACTTAGCCAGGTCTGATCTTTTGTCACCAGCAGTCCAGGATATTTTGGTGGCTTAGCATAAAGCTTCCACTACTAAGACATATGCTAGTAAATGGAAGCGATTTGTATTCTGGCGAATACACACCATGTGGATCCTTTTATAGCTCCTTTGAATAAGATCTTAGAGTTCTTAACGGACTTATTCCATCAGGGTGCTTCTCCTGCTACACTAAGAGTTCAATTGGCTGCCATTTCAATTTCCATGTGGAAGAATGTGGAGCTCCTATTATGGCTCACAGACTTTGTAAAGCCTTTTAAAAGGAGTTTTCATATTAGACCACGGTCAGATCTCCTCGTCACCTTGGAGTCTAAACTTGTTGCTATCTAAATTAATGTTGCCCCTTTTGAACCTGCCTCTTCTTGCCCATTAAAATTTTTATCCTGGAAAACTCTCTTTCTGGTAGCCATTACTTCCGCTTAGCGAGTATCTGAACTTCAGGCTCTCTCCATCAAGCACCGTATTTGATTTTCACTCTGACAGAGTTTCTCTTGAACCAATTCATCCTTCCTCCCTAAAGTGTGTTCTATTAACAATATTAATCAGTCCATTGAATTACCCACTTTCTTCAAAACCACTCCAACAAAATGGAGTATATGTTACACAAATTAGATGTTCACAGACAGCTAAGATTTTATTTGGATAGAACAAAAGATCACAGAAAAACAGATCAAATCTTTGTGGCTTTTGCTGATAGCAGGAAAGGACTTGCAGTTACCAAAAGAACTCTTTCTAAATGGTTAACGGATTGTATAATCCATGTCTACGATTCTTCAAATCAAACCCTGTTACACAAACCCAAAGGACATTCCACAAGGTCAGTGTCTACATCTTTGGCTCATGCAGCCCGCCTACCTCTGGACGCTATTTGTGCAGCTGCTACTTGGTCTAAACCACATACATTCATTTCTCATTATAAGGTAGACAAGGTTTCTAGGGACAGGGCAACCTTTGGTTCCACTGTGCTCAAGAACGTCCTCCCGTGAGTTCCTCAGGAACAAGGAGCTAGGGTCGCTAACCATGTGTAAGAACAAACGGGGAGATTGAACACTATCACATATAGAAGTTATGTCCTTACCATAACGCGTTCCATGTGGAGTGTTCATCTCGCCTTTGTTCTTACAGTCCCACCCTCCCACCCTTAGGAAGAACGTTCTTTGATGCCTGGCCAGGAGCATTCTGCTACTGTTACAATATTGTGTACATAGTTGGCATATATATATATATTTTTATATATGTCTGTTTAGCTTATATATATATATAGTTATGTGTAGATTCTTTCTGTACATATGTGATGTAAGCATGAGTGTGCTATTCTGTAGATTGGTTTGCTTGCAAACTAGATCTGAGGTAAAGGCAGAGGGGGATTGTGGGTATTAGATTGTCTCGAGCTTCTTCTCGATGCAGAGCTTGCAAGAGGCCGGCACGGAGCCGAGGACTGGCTCCGAACCCATGTGTAAGAACAAAGGCGAGATGAACACTCCACATGGAACGTTATGGTAAGGACATAACTTCTATTTACTGAAGTTGTCTCCATTCCCTCATAGCTGTTACATGTTCTGAAGTTACATCCTTTTCCTCATAGCTGTATTGCATGTTACTGAAGTTACGTCCTTTCCTTCATAGCTGTATTACATGTTACTGACATTATGTCCATTCCCTCATAGCTATATTATATGCTACTGACATTATGTCCATTCCCTCATAGTTATATTACATGTTACTGAATATACATCCATTCCCTCTTAGCTGTATTACGTTTCTGAAGTAACATCCATTACCTCATATCTGTAATAAGTTTCTGAAGTTAAACCCATTCCCTTATAGCTTTATTACATGTTACTGAAGTTACATCCTTTCCTCATAGTTGTATTACATGTTACTGAAGGTGTGTCATTTCCCACATAGCGGTATTACATGTTACTGAAGTGACATCCTTTCCCACATAGCTGTATTTCATGTAACTGAAGTTACAACCTTTCCCGCTTAGTGGTTTTACATGTTACTAAAGTTACATCCATTCACTCATGGCTGTATTACATGTTACTGAAGTTGTCTCTGTTCCCTCATAGCTGTTTAACATGTTACTGAAGTTACATCCATTTCCTCATAGCTGCTTTAGATGCTACTGAAGTTACATCCAATTGCTCATACCTTTATTACATGTTACTGAATGGTGTCAATTCCCTCATAGCTGTATTACATGATAATGAAGGTGTGTCCATTCCCTCTTGGCTGTATTATATGTTACTGAAGTTAAATCGTTTCCCTCATGCCAGTATTACATGTTACATGTTCTGAAGTTACATCCTTTCCCTGATAGCTGTATTTCGTGTTACTGAAGTTACATCCTTTCCCTCATAGCTGTATTCCATGTTACTGAAGGTGTGTCCATTCCCTCATAACTGTATTCCGTGTTACTGAAGTTATGTCCACTCCCTAATAGCTGTATTACATGTCACTGAAGTTACATCCTTTCCCTCATACATGTATTACAAGTTACTGAAGTTACATCCTTTCTCTATAGCTACACTACATGTTACTGAAGTTACATCCATTCCGTCATAGGTGTATTACATGCTACTGAAAGAGTGTACATTCCCTCATAGCTGTATTACAGGTTACTGAAGTTACATGAATTCTCTCATTGCTGTATTATTTGTTACTGAATTTATGTCCATTACCTCATAGCTGTATTGCATGTAAATGAAGTTACATCCATTCCCTCATAGCCGTATTACATGATACTGAAGTTACACCCATTCCCTCATAGCTGTGTTATATGTTACTGAAGTTTCGTCCATTCCTTCATAGCTACATTACATGTTACTGAAGTTACAGCCATTCCCTCATACAGTTACTACATCTTAGTGAAGGTGTGTCCATTCCCTCATCGCATTATTACATGTTACTGAAGTTGTGGCAGTTCCCTTATAGTTGTATTACATGTTACTGAAGTTTTATCCATTCCCTCATAGCTGTATTAGATGTTACTGAAGTTACATCCATTCCCTCATGACTGCATTACATATTACTGAAGTTACATCCATTCCCACATATCGGTATTACATGTTACTAGCTTTACATCCATTCCCTCATAGCTGTATTTTATGTTACTGAAGTTTCATCCATTCCTTCATAGCTGCATTACATTTTACTGAAGTTACAGCCAATCACTCACAGCTTTATTACATGTTACTGAAGGTGTGTCCATTCTCTCATAGATGTATTACATGTTACTGAAGTTGTATCCAGTCCCTCATACCTGTATTACATGTTACTGAAGTTACATCCTTTCCCTTATAGCTGTATTACATGTTAATGAAGTTACATCACTTCCCTCTTAGCTGTATTACATATTACTGAAGTTACATCCAGTCCCTCATACCTGTATTACATGTTACTGAAGTTACATCCTTTCCCTTATAGCTGTATTACATGGTACTGAAGTTACATCCATTCCCTTATAGCTGTATTACATGTTACTGAAGTTACATGCATTCCCTTATAGCTGTATTACATGTTACTGAAGTTTCATCCATTCACTGATAGGTGCATTACATATTACTGAAGTTACAGCTATTCCCGCTTAGCTTTTTTACATGTTACTGAAGGTGTATCAATTCCCTCATAGCTGTGTTTCATGTTACTGAAGTTATGTCCATTCCCTCCTAGCTGTATTACATATTACTGAAGTTACTTCCTTTCCCTCATAGCTGTATTACATGTTACCAAAGTTGTGTCCTTTCACTCATAGCTGTATTACATGTTACTGGTTATCCTCTCCCTCATAACTGTATTACATGTTACTGAAGTAGCGTCCATTCCCTCATAGCTACATTACATGTTACTGAAGTTATGTCCATTTCCTAATAGCTGTATTACATGTTGCTGAAGTTACATCCATTCCCTCATAGCTGTATTACATCTTCCTGAAGTTACACCCATTTCCTCACCCCTGTATTACATGTTACTGAAGTTACATCCATTCTCTCATAGCAGTATTCCATGTTACTGAAGGTGTGTCCATTCCCTTATAGCTGTATTACATGTTACTGAAGGTGCATCCATTCCATCTTAGCTGTATTACATGTTGCTACAGTTATATCCTTTCCCTCATAGCTGTATTACATATTACTGAATTTGTGTCCATTTCCCTCATAGCTGTATTAAATGTTACTGAAGTTACATCTATTCCCTCATAGCTGTATTACATGTTGCTGAAGTTATATCCACTCCCTCATAGCTGTATTACATGTTACTGAATTTAAATACATTCCTTCATAGCTGTATTACATGTTACAGAAGTTACATCCATTCCCTCATAGCTGTATTACATATTACTGAAGTTACATCCATTCCCTCATAGCTGTATTACATATTACTGAAGTTACATCCATTCCCTATAACTGTATTACATGTTACTGAAGTTACATCCATTCCCTCATAGCTGTATTACATGTTACTGAATTTTCATCCATTCCCTCATAGCTGCACTACATTTTACTGAAGTTACAGCCATTCACTCATAGCTTTATTACATGTTACTGAAGTACATCCTTTCCCTCATAGCTGTATTACATGTTACTGAAGTTATATCCATTCCATCATAACTGTATTACATGTTACTGAAGTTGCATCCATTCCTTCATAGCTGTATTACGTTACTGAATTACATCCTTTCCATCATAGCTGTATTTCATGTTACTAAAGTTGTGTCCATTCCATCATAGCAGCATTACATGTTACTGAAGTTACATCCTTTCCTCTCATAACTTTATTACATATTACTGAAGTTACATCCACTCCCTCATAGCTGTATTATGTGTTACTGAAGTTGCGTCCATTCCCACATAGCTATATTACACGTTACTCAAGTTATGTCCATTCCCTCATAGCTGTATGACATGGTACTGAAGTTACATCCTGTCCGTCATAGCTGTATTACATGCTACTGAAGTTGTGTCCATTCCCTCATAGCTGTATTACATCTTACTGAAGTAACATCCATTCCCTCGCAGCTGTATTACATGTTACTGAAGTTACACCCATTCCCTCATAACTGTATTACATGTTACTGAAGTTTGGTCAGTTCCCTCATTGCTGTATTACATGTTACTGAAGTTATGTCCATTCCCCCGTGGCTGTATTACATTTTACTGAAGAGTCATCCATTCCTTTATAGCTGTATTACATATTACTGAAGTTGCATCCTTTCCCTCATAGCTGTATTGCATGTTACTGAAGTTACATCCATTCCCTCACAGCTGTATTACATGTTACTGAAGTTATATCCATTCCCTCATATCTCTATTACATGTTACTGAAGTTACATCCATTCCATCATAGCTGTATTACGTCACTGAAGTTATATTCATTCCCTCATTGCTGTTTTACATGTTACTGAAGCTTCATCCATTCCCTGATAGCTGCATTACATGTTACTGAAGTTACAGCCATTCCCTCATAGCTTTATTTCATGTTACTGAAGTTACATCCACTCCCTTATAGTTGTATTACATCTTCCTAAAGCTACATCCATTCCCTCACCGCTGTATTGCATGTTACTGAAGTTATATCCATTCTGTCATAGCTGTATTCCATTTTACTGAAGGTGTGTCCATTCTCTCATAGCTGTATTACATGTTACTGAAGTTATGTCCATTCCCTCATGGCTGTATTACATGTTACTGAACTTACAGCCATTCCCATATTGCTTTATTTCATGTTACTGAAGCTGTAATACATGTTACTGAATTTGCATCCATTCCCTCATAGCTGTATTACGTTACTGAAATTACATCCTTTCCCTCATTGCTTTATTAGATGTTACTGAAATTGTGTCCATTCCCTCATAGTTGTATTACATGTTACTGAAGTTACATCTATTCCCTCGTAGCTGTATTACATGTTGCTAAAGTTATATCCATTCCCTCATAACTGTATTACATGTTACTGAAGTTAAATCCATTCCCTCATGGCTGTATTACATGTTACTGAAGTTACAACTATTCCCTTATAGCTGTATTACATGTTACTGAAGTTACATCAGTTCCCTCATAGCAGTATTACATGTTACTGAAATTACATCCATTCCCTCACAGCTGTATTACATGTTACTGAAGTTACGCCTATTCCCTCATAACTGTATTACATGTTACTGAAGGTTTGTCAATTCCCTCATTGCTGTATTACATGTTACTGAAGTTATGTCCATTCCCTCATGGCTGTATTACATGTTACTGAACTTACAGCCATTCCCTCACAGCTGTATTACATGTTACTGAAGTTACGCCTATTCCCTCATAACTGTATTACATGTTACTGAAGGTTTGTCAATTCCCTCATTGCTGTATTACATGTTACTGAAGTTATGTCTATTCCCTCATGGCTGTATTACATGTTACTGAACTTACAGCCATTCCCTCATTGCTTTATTTCATGTTACTGAAGGTGTGTTGATACCCTCATAGCTATATTGCATGTTATTAAACTTGTGTCCATTCACTCATGGCTGTATTACATGTTACTGAAGTTATGAACATTCCCTCATATCTGTATTACATGTTACTGAATTTACATCCTTTCCCTCATAGCTGTATTAGATGTTACTGAAGTTGTGTCCAGTTCTCATAGCTGTAGTACATGTTACTGAAGTTACATCCATTCCCTCATAGCTGTATTACATGTTACCTAAGTTATATCCAGTCCCTCATAGCTATATTACATCTTACTGAAGTTGCTTCCATTTCCTCACAGCTCTAATACATGTTACCTAAGTTATGTCCCTTCCCTCATAGCTTTATTACATGTTGTCGAAGTTACATCCTGTCCCTCATAGCTGTATTACATGCTACGGAAGTTGTGTCCATTCCCTTATAGATGTGTACATCTTACTGAACTTACATACATTCCCTCATGGTTGTATTACATTTTACTGAAGTTATGTCCATTTTCTCATAGCTTTATTACATGTTACTAAAGTTACATCCTTTCCCTCATAGCTATATTACATGTTACTGAAGTATCCATTCCGTCATAGCCTCATTACTTGATACTGAATTTCCATCCATTCCCTCATAGCTATATTAAATGTTAATGAAATTACATCCTTTCCCTCATAGCTGTGGTACATGTTACTGAAGTTACATCCATTTCGTCATAACTGTATTACATGTTACTGAAGATGTGTCTATTCCCTCATAGTTGTATTACATGTTGCTGATGTTGTGTCCATTGCATCATGACTGTATTACATGTTAATAAAGTTGCATCCTTTCCCTCATAGCTGTTACATGTTACTAAAGTTACATTCTTTCCCTCATAGCTGTATTACATGTTACTGAAGTTACATGCATTCCCTTATAACTGTATTACATGTTACTGAAGTTTCATCAGTTCACTGATAAGTGCATTACATGTTACTGAAGTTACAGCTATTCCCTCTTAGCTTTTTTACATGTTACTGAAGGTGTGTCATTTCCCTCATAGCTGTATTAAATGTTACTGAAGTTACATCCTTTCCTTCATAGCTGTTTTACATGTTACCGAAGTTATATCCATCCCCTCATTGCTGTTTTACATGTTACTGAAGTTACATGCATTCCCTCATAGCTGCATTACATGTCTTAAAGTTATAGCTATTCCCTCATAGCTTTATGACATGTTACTGAAGGTGTGTCCATTCTCTGAGAGCTGTATTACATGTTATTGAAGTTATATCCAATCCCTCAAAGCTGTATTACATGTTACTGAAGTTACATCCTTTCCCTTATAGCTGTATTACACGTTACTGAAGTTACGTCCATTCCCTCATAGCTGTTTTACATGTTACTGAAGTTACATCCATTCCCTCATTGCTGTATTACATGTTACTTAAGTTGCATCCATTCCCTCATAGCTGTATTAGTGTTACTGAAGTTGCATTCATTCAGTCTTAGCTGTATTACATGTTACTAAAGTTTTGTCCATTCCCTCATAGCTGCATTACATGTTACTAAAGTTACATCCTTTCCCTCATAGCTTTATTACATGTTAATGAAGTTGTGTCCATTCCCTCATAGCTATATTACATGTTACTGAAGTTACATCCATTCCCTCTTAGCAGTATTACATATTACTGTAGGTCTGTCCATTCCCTGATAGCTGTATTACATGTTACTGAAGTTGCATCCTTTCCCTCATAGCTGTGTTACATGTTACTGAAGTTACACCCATTCCCTCATAGCTGTATTACATGTTACTGAAGTTTGTGTCCATTCCCTCATAGCTGTATTACGTGTTCTGAAGTTACAGCTTTTCCTTCAAAGGTGTATTACTGAAGTTACATTTATTCCCTCATAGCTGTATTACATGGTACTGAAGTTATATCCATTCCCTTATAGCTGTATTACATGTTACTGAAGTTACATGCATTCCCTTATAGCTGTACTGCATGTTACTGAAGATTCATCCATTCACTGATAGGTGCATTACATGTTACTGAAGTTTCATCCATTCACTGATAGGTGCATTACATGTTACTGAAGTTACAGACATTCCCTCGTAGCTTTTTTACATGTTACTGAAGATGTGTCAATTCCGTCATAGCTTTATTACGTTACTGAAGTTGTGTCCATTCCTTCATAGCTGTATTAAATGTTACTGAAGTTACATCCTTTCCCTCATAGCTGTTTTACATGTTACCAAAGTTACATCCATTCCCTCATTGCTGTTTTACATGTTACTGAAATTGGATTAATTCCCTCATAGTTGTATTTTTATTTTTATTTATTTATTTTATTTTACATTTGTTGACCGGGATAGTCCGACTGGATATATGTCCATTTTCAGCGGAGTCCCGGGGAGAAAAGCTCCGAAAGGGTTTACAATGACAGATAGTTACAGAGACAAGTTGACAATTTACATAATATACAATGAGAAAAAGTTTTACAATAGCAGATACAATTGGTTACAGTTCAATATATTAGAGATGATTAGCAACTAGTAAAGTAATGCAAGAAATGGCCTAGTCTTTAGCTAATATTTGTTATTCTAGATTGACCTCAAAGGTTAAATTGCTCATAGGACTGCTGTGTTTGGTGAGAGTAGAGTTAGTCTCTATTTGTGCAAGGACAAAGCCAGTGAGATTTATGGTGGATTTTTAGTTCTTTTTTGAATTGATCTAGTGATGGTAACATCGTGAGGTTATTTGGAAGGGAGTTCCAAACCTTGCCAATGATATTAGCATAGAGTGTGTCACCGCCTTGGTTGTAGGACTTGGTTGTTTGTACTAAGAGTTTGTTTGATGAGCGAAGTGAAGTTAGATTGGTGTAAGTGGTGAGTATGTTTTTTAGAGCAGGGGTTTTCTCAGGATGTTTCAATATTTTAAAGGCTTCTATGAGTTGGTACTCCTGGAGAAGATTTGGAAGTTCTACCCAGTCAAGGTTTTTTAGGTTAATACAATGGTGTGTTCTATAGGGTAAGCCAGTAATGAATCTAGCAATGTGGTTGTAACAGGATGAGAGTCTGTTAAGGTCGGATTTGTTGAGGTTTGTGAGGACAGGGGAGGCATATAGTAGGGTAGATAGGAGGTGTGAGCGGGCAGTGGCTATTCTAGCAGCTGGAGTTAGGTAGGTTTTTATCCTATATAATGACCCGAGTTTTTTGTTAACTGTTTTAATAGTTTGGCTGATGTGGACATCAAAACGAAGTTTATTGTCAATGTTTACCCCTAGTAGTTTAGCATTGGTATCAGGTGAGATAATGGTTCCATTATTGGATTGGATAGTAAATTGTGTGATAGGCATTTTGTTAGTTGGGTAGAAGAGAAGTAATTTGGTTTTCTTTGGGTTTAGGATGAGTTGATGGTCAGTGAGCCAATTTTCAACTATGGTAAAGATGTGTTGGGTAGTTGTTAGAAGGTTATCTAGGATGGGATTGGAACATATGAGAGTTGAGTCAATCTGCATATTGGATGCAGGTGGCTTCGGGGATAACTGAATGGAGGTCATTAATGAATATTGAGAAGAGAAAAGGTCCTAATATTGACCCCTGAGGAACACCGATGGTATTGGGTAGCAGGCAAGAGAGCTTGTTTTGCCACATAACTGCCTGTTGTCTGCCTGAGAGATAGGCATGAAACCAGTTTTGGGCTAGTGTGTCAAGATGAAGGGTTTTCAAAGTTTGGAGGAGTAATTGGTGGTTTACCATGTCGAAGGCTTTTGACATGTCTAGGAAGAGGGCCGAGGATATATGTTTGTTATTTCGGTTAAGGTTTATTTTTTCGGTAAAAGAGAGGAGGGCAGTGGTCGTGCTATGATGGGGTCTAAATCCATGTTGGGAGTCGGTTAATAGTTTGTTCTGGATGAGATAGGACATTAATTGGTTATGCACACACTTTTCCATGATTTTGGCAAGTGGTGATAGTATGGCTATTGGTCTATAGTTTGAGAGTTCAGTGGATGTGCCTCCTTTATGGAGAGGTATATGACGTAGGATATTTTCCATATTGCTGGGATTGTGGTCTCAGTAATAGTCCTGTTAATTAAGATTGAGATAGGGTAGGCTACGACATCCGCAGCTATTTGCAGATATTCAGCTGGGAGAAGATCAGCTGAAAGGGTAGTTGGCTTTAGCTTTTTCAATTGGGATCGAATAAAGGAGGTGGATGTGGGTTGGAGGTTAAAGGACAGTAGAGAGTTGCGTGTGGTCTTTTTTGGAGTGATAGAGGGAGCAGGTAGTTGGTTAGCTAAGGACTGTATGGTTTCGGTGAAGAAGGTATTAAAGTTGTTGGCTACTTCTTCTTGGTTCTTATCAGAAAGAGTTCCTGGGGTAGGAGTGGTGGATTTACCTGGTTGGAGAAGTTTGTTTAAACCTGCCCAGAATTTTTGAGGGTTGTTTTGGTGCTTTTGTTGCAGATGGTGAAAGTATTTTTTCTTATCTAGTGTGGTGGCCTTTTTAGTTTCGTTCCTTATTTGCTGGAAGTTGATACGATCTAGGGGTAACTTGGTAGTACGCCATTTGGCCCATGCTTTGTCTCTATTAGTTATTTTGGATTTAGTCTCTGTGGTTAGCCAGGGTGCTATTTGTGTTTTGATTCTAGATGCCCGTTTGGGAGCATGAGAGTCAAGTATGGTAAGGAATGTATTGTTAAAATATGAGACTGCATCATCTAGGGGAAGGAATTTTAGTTTTGACCAGTCACAGTATTTGAGTTCCATGTTAAATTTTATTGGGTCAAACTTTTTCTTGTTTCTGATGGTTTTAGATTTAGGTTTTAGTATTTAGATTTAGGTTTTAGTATTAGATGTTACTGAAGTTGCATTCATTCACTCATAGCTGTATTACATGTTACTAAAGTTTTGTCCATTCCCTCATAGCTGCATTACATGTTACTGAAGTTACATCCATTCCCTCATAGCAGTATTACATATTACTTAAGGTGTGTCCATTCCCTGATAGCTGTGTTACGTTACTGAAGTTATATCCTTTCTCTCATAGCTGTATTATATGTTACTGAAGTTACATCCTTTCCCTCATAGCTGTATTACATGTTACTGAAGTTACACCCATTCCCTCATAGCTGTATTACATGTTACTGAAGTTGTGTTCGATCCTTCATAGCTGTATTACATATTACTGAAGTTACATGCATTCCCTCATAGCTGCATTACATGTTCTGAAGTTACAGCTATTCCCTCATAGCTTTATGGCATGTTACTGAAGGTGTGTCCATTCCCTCATAGCTGTATTACATGTTACTGAAGTTAGATCCTTTCGCTTATAGCTGTATTACATGTTACTGAAGTTACATCCATTCCCTCATAGCTGTATTACATGTTGCTGAAGTTACATCCATTCTGTCATGGCTGTATTACATGTTAGTGAAGTTTCATCCATTCCCTCATAGCTGTATTACATGTTACTGAAGTTTCATCCATTCCCTGATAGTTGCATTACATGTTACTAAAGTTACAGCCATTCCCTCATAGCTTTATTGATTGTTATTGAAGGTGTGTCTATACTCTCATACCTGTACATTTTACTGAAGTTGTGTCCATACTTTCATAGCTGTATTACGTTACTAAAGTTACATCCTTTTCCTCATCGCTGTTTTACATGTTACTGAAGGACATCCATTCAATCATAGCTGCATTACAAGTTACTGAAGTTACATCCTTTTCTTCATAGCTGTATTACATGTTACTGAAGTTGTGTCCATTCTCTTATAGTTGTATTACATGTTACCGAAGTTACATCCATTCCCTCATAGCTGTATTGCATGTTACTGAAGGTATGTTCATTCCCTCCTAGCTCTATTATGGTTCTGAAGCTACATCCAGTCCCTCATAGCTGAATTACTTTTCACTGAAGTTACATCCTTTCCTTCATATCTGTATTATATGTTACTGACGTTATGTCCATTCCCTCATAGCTGTATTACATGTTACTGAGGATACATCCATTCCCTTTTAGCTTTATTACATGTTACTGAAGTTACATCCATTCCCTTATCATTGTATTACGTGTTACCAAAGTTACATCCTGTCCCTCTTAGCTGTATTACATGCTACTGAATGTGTCCATTCCCTCAGAGATGTATTGCACCTTACTTGCGTTACATCCATTCCCTCA